>NW_022280238.1:95174-96530 GCF_004355925.1 Anarrhichthys ocellatus | reverse complement strand
TGTATGTATGTATGTATGTATGTATATATATACATACATATATATACATATATACATATATATATATACATATATATATATATACATATATACATATATATACATATATACATATATATACATATATACATATATATATGTATATATATATATATATACATACATATACACACACACACACACACACCTCTCTCTCAGCGTGGGCTGTGTTTCCTTCCATCCATCTCCTTCTTCTCTGGATTTCATCTGAACATCGTCTTCTTCGTTGGTGTTTTCATCCGGCGGTTCAGGTTCATCTGGTTGAATGAAACTCTTCTTCACCTCCTCCTCGCTACTGTGAGGGAGGCTGGTGGAGAACAGTTCAGCAGCCATCTTCCTCTCCTCCTCTTCTTCTTCTTTTTCTTTTCCTTCTTCTCTTCTTCCTCCTCCTCCTCCTCCTCCTCCTCTGAAGTCTCGACTTCACAGCATTGACTGTTTCCTGTCAGAGAGATTGATGTGATTATAATCTATAACTATTCTGTCTTAATTAATCACTTAACTATTGATCATCAGTGACGTGGCTCTAGACAGCTGTCACTACGTCACGTGACATAACGTCATCATGTTTGTGTAAATGTACTCTGAATATTAATATAATACTAATATTGATCATCTTTAGAATAAGAGGTGTTTGTTTTATGTTGTGGGACACCCAGAGAGAGGCGGGGTTTACATGGTTACAGCACTACGTTTGTACATAGAAATATACTCACCTGTCGGGCTTCTGAACGTAACGTTACCACTGACACGTCATCAATAATTGATAATCACCCGGTCATTACCGTTAAACCGTGTCTCTAACGATCTGCTCCGTTAACGTTAAACTCACTCCGGTACCGGCTGTTTGTTTCTCTGAACGCCATCTTCGATCCTGCTGCTACGTCAGAGGACCTGAAATAAAACTTTATTGATGAGACTGTGGTTAACAGTGAGAATGAACGCATCGACTCTAATGGCTCAGACCATTAAAGAAGTCGGACTGGACCAAGTGGAAAGAGACACGGGACTACTTCCGGTTTTCAAAATAACGTGTAAAAGTAGCCCGAATGCGTCTTACACCTGATTCTATTCTATTGACAAGATGTTTGAAATGATGTAACATCTGCTCCTTAATTTATTGAACTATTAAATGAATTACTTAGTTCATTGTTTACTTATTTATGTAATTCATTCATTCATTATTCATTTAATTATTTATTTATTTAGTTAAAGGGAACGTACCATTTTATTATGAGGGAAAGATCTTTATTCTTAAAGGTTGTTGGGAAAAAATATAATAAATCATTCTGGACAATGACTGATTCTCCTCCCCTCCCT
>NW_022280238.1:65337-95074 GCF_004355925.1 Anarrhichthys ocellatus | reverse complement strand
CCCCCCTCCTCTCCTCTCCCCCTCTCTCCTCTTCTCTCTCCCCCCTCTTCTCCTCTCTCCTCCCCCTCTCCTCCTCCTCCCCCCTCTCTCCTCCCCCCCTCTCTCTTCTCCTCTCTCATCCCCCCTCTCCTCCTCCTCTCTCCTCTCCTCCTCTCCCTCCCCTTCTCCTCCTCCCCTCTCCTTTCCCCCCCTCAGACCCGTGCCTCTACATCCCTCGTTTTGCTCACCTGTTGGAGTTTGGGATGAAGACTCATGAGGTTTCTATGACGGCTCTTCGTCTGGTCCAGCGGATGAAGAGGGACTGGATGCACACAGGACGACGACCATCAGGTCTCTGTGGAGCAGGTACAACATGGCCGCCGTTAACACGGCAACAATGCACATCACTGGAATATAGATATGAATGATGAGGACAACACAGTCTGTATCCAGCATTAACCTTTAGAGACCTAATATTTACATTCTGTCCTCCTGCTCTTCCTCATCCTCCTCAGCTCTCCTGGTGGCAGCTCGGATGCATAAGTTTCGTCGTACGGTGAAGGATGTGATCAGTGTTGTGAAGGTCTGCCAGACCACGCTGAGGAAGAGGTGAGAGCAGATCACACTAGATCACTTTAGATGATAGTAGATCACATTGGACTGCAGTAGATCCCAGTGGAGTGCAGTAGATCACATTGGACTACAGTTGATCACAGTGGATTATAGTTGACCACAGTGGATTACAGTAGATCACTTTAGATGACAGTAGATCCCAGTGGAGTGCAATAGATCCCAGTGGATTATAGTAGATCCCAGTGGAGTGCAGTAGATCACGTCAGATGACAGTAGATCCCAGTTGATCACTTTAGATCCCAGTTGATCACTTTAGATGACAGTAGATCCCAGTGGACTACAGTAGACCCCAGTGGATTGCAATAGATCACTTTGAATGACAGTAGATCTCAGTGGACTACAGCATCCTCTCTATCTCTTTATAGGTTAACAGAGTTTGAAGACACGCCCACCAGTCAGCTGACCATTGATGAGTTCATGAAAGTAGATCTGGAGCAGGAATGTGATCCACCCTCCTTCACCGCCGGACAGCACAAAGTCAAGATGCAACAGGTAGATCCCTCTGTCTCTGATTGGCTGCTGACAGTTCACCAATGATCAATGACCCGACCAATCATCTTTCCTCTCCTCTTCTTCTGCAGCTGGAACACGAGCTGGCCAGGAAGCTGGATGAAGTCGAAGGTCAGTTCATAATATATTGTAGCGCTCCTGACCCATTTCTAGGCAGGGAATTGTGGTGGAAAATTTCTAGGTTAATCGGGAGAAGAGAGTTTTTCTTCACAAATCAATAATGAAGTCATCAGAAGATTCAAAGTTGTCTTTTTCCGTTTATTCTCTTGCAAGAGGGAAGAAAGCACAGCAACTACGTATTCAGTAGACTGTGTGAATGCTCCGACGAAGTATCAGACACCACATCATTTTATGCATACAGAAGGTTCACTCCTTTACAACTTCAGATAATGTGTCAAAAGGGGAGTATGGTATTTCAGACACAGGCTGTCTGTTTCTGCGGACATTCAGTTCCGGTTTCAAGGTCTTGTCTCAATCTTTGTCTTACCAACAAAGAAACAGTGTCTCTTCACTTCTCACCCTTGTGGGAAAAGATAACAAGACACCTGGATACAAAACTAATTAAAATCATCTGCAGAACTGCTGTTCTGTGTCCGCCTGTGTTCCTCACTTTCAGTTGTACATTCTCTAAAATTTCACATGATACTATAACATATTTTCCCATTACAGAAGTCTTTCGCACCTAACACGGCGGTCACTCCGTCGGCTGTCCCACCTGCGAGGGTATACGTACGTTCCTCTTGGAGGTGTCGGAACAATACCTTCGGCCTTTTATCTCACCCCATAGCTAAATCGTTAGGATTTCGGAATTATTCTCTTCTTGAAAGTCTTGTACGGCTAAGCCCTAGGCGCTCTCAGTAGGATGTAACCCTAACACCCTGTATGAATAGTTATGTACATCATCTATACTTTACTATTGCCTATTGTGAACATTCTCACCATTTATGACGAACACTGCCAAGTCTTCACCCAGGGAACTCACCTTAAGCTCCTCTGCATGTTTCAGTCGTCACATCTTATCGCCCCGTTAACGGACAGGGGAAGAGGGTTACACTGTTCTAAAGGACCAGAGTACTTTGTTTGGTTTCAGACACTTACAAAATGTAAGGCTGTGGTTTTATTAAAGATTTTCACGCAACCATCACATACAACAATTTAAATTCAATGAAACAGTCACAGTGCTACAAGAACTAATTCTAACACTCCTACTGTAATACGTTTTCCTCTTAATCAGCTTTCACTGATTTGCTATGAGGAATAATGTCCAGGATCTCTCCTTCAAATCTCCCCCTTTTCCTTCTCTCTGCTCTGCTCTGCTGCTTTCCTGTAAGTGCAGGCTCTCTCAGTCAGCTCTCTGACATCCCTGCCTCTTTTGGGGGTCTATCTTTCCTCTGATAGCAAAAGCGTCTTCTATTCCTCGTCTCTGAGGGGTAAGACAGTAGAAGGGTCTTCTTGTCCTCTATCCTTTGGGGGTAAGACCCCTAAGGGTCTATTCAAGAAGTCTATCCCATCCTCTAGTTGAGGAAAAAGCCCAACTCTCACAGTCTCTCTGCTGATCTAAGGCTGGCACCTCCTTCATTTCATGTGTCACTCACACATGAGTCCTCCTTCTTTTAGAGCTGACACAGAATGTAACTGGTTTGATCCTGTTCAGAAGAGGAAGGATTATATAAGTTTTGAGTGACTATTTTATATAAGTCTATGCAGTTTATATGGTTAATCACTTCTATCATAAAGTAAAACAGGTTATAGGTTTAATGGTTATACTTTGAATCAAAAAGGTTACAGGTTATAAGAGTTATACTTTTATGCTTTCATACTTTTCTACGATCTTTCAACAATATATAAATATGATGTCATTATTCTAGGCCCGCCCTCTCTGATTCGATTGGTCGACTGATTGGTCTTAAGATCTCTTCAGTGAGTCGTTCTTCATCTCTGGTCAACACTGGATTTAAAGTCTGGTGTGATTCTTTGTTGACTAAGAATGTTTTAATGTCAGACGTACATTATTCTTATTTCCAATGAAACATTAAAATGATTATGATGTGATAGAAGGTGGTATCGTATCTAACAAATACTGAGCCTCCTTTGACTTATTGGGATTTTGATCAAATTTAGATCTTCCAGTTATTTTAGGATTTTTCTGAACAGCTTTTTAACCCTTTGAAGGACTAAACGTTTCATCCTTTCAGGAGAGATCAGCTGCTACAAAGACGAGATCGAGACGGAGCTGGAGAAGAGCCGACCTAAACTCAGAGGAATCTATGCCGCCTACGCCAAAGAGATCGGTCTGTACTGATCCTCAGTCAGTCCACCTCAACATCTGAACCACGTCACCACTCTTCACTTCTTCTTTTCAGACCCTGATGACGTCGAGGTCTCCTCCCAGACCTCTGAACCAGAGGTGCCGGAGGTCGAAGACGCCGATCTTCAAGCTGCCGCCCAACACCTGACCCAGAACTTCCTGTGTGAGGTGATCCAGGAGGAGGAGGGGCGGGGCAAGAAGCCAGATGACGGCAAGCAGGAGGCGGGGTCAGACAAGATGGGGGCGGGGCCTCATCGTCAGGCCGCTCCTCTGGCCGTCATCCTGGGGAAACTGCCGATTGCAGCCGGCCTGAGCCTCCAACAGACCTTCCAGACCTTCACCGAGTCGGACCGGGGCGAGAAACCAGACGGTGTGTATGACGTCATCATTGGGTCATCAATACGTCATCACTACGTTGTCATTGCGTCATCATTACGTCGTAAATACATCATTACATCATAAATACGTTGTCATTATGTCATCATTACATTATCAATACGTCATAATTACGTCAGCACTACGTCGTCATTATTACATCACCACTACGTCATCATTACATCATAAATACGTCATCACTACGTCGTCATTACGTCATCATTACGTTATTATTACGCCATCATCATTACGTCGTCAATACGCCATCACTACGTCGTCATCATTACATTATTATTATTACGTCATTACGTCATCACTACGGCGTCATTACATCATAAATACGTCATCATTACGTTATTACGTCATTACGTCATCATGTCGTCATTACGTCGTTAATATGTCAGCATTACATCGTTATTACATCATCATTACGTCATCAATACGTCATCATTACTTTGTCAATGCGTCATCATTACATCGTAAATACGTCATCATTACGTTATTATTGCGTCATTACATCGTCATTACGTCATCATTACTTTGTCAATGCGTCATTAGCTCATGGTAAACAGGTGTAAACAGGTTACCTGTTGATTGTGGTGTTGTTACAGATGAGCAGTCGGAGAGTGGAGAGTTGGACCTGAAGGACATCGATGATCAGGAGATTGATAAGGTAACTTCATTCATTAATCACTGATGTATTGATCCATGCAGCCTCACAAAGGTTTAACACAGAGTTCATCTTCAGTATATTATAAATAAGTAAAGATGCTTTTACTGTGAAAGGAGTGAACAGGATGTGGTGTGTTCTTCTTCTGATTTTCTGCTGCAGTACATCCTGAACGATCGGGAGGTCGAGGTGAAGACGGAGCTCTGGATGAAACAGAACGCAGAATATCTGAAGGAGCAGAAAGGTTATCTTCATCATGGTCTTCATCATAGTCTTCCTCTTTGTGTTATTGACTAATTGTTGGTCCTCTTCATCACGGTCTTCATCATGGCCTTCATCATAGTCTTCATCATGGTCTTCATCATAGTCTTCCTCTTTGTGTTACTGACTGTTAATCATCTTCAACATGGTCTTCCTCAGAGAAAGAAGAGAGGATCAAGAAGGAGAAGGAACAAGGAACCTATAAAGAGAAGGTGAGTGGGAAGCACAGGGTCTCCCTGTCCGGAGTCCAGGGGCTGTCCTGGGCTCATTAGGGATTAGGACTGGATTACTAACCTGGCTACTGCCTCAGGGACCCCAGACCTTCAGAGACCCCAGACCCTTAGAGACCCTCAGAGATCCCAGACCTTCAGAGACCCTCAGAGACATTACATTACAGTCATTTAGCAGACGCTTTTATCCAAAGCGACTTACAATAAGTGTATTCAACATAGGTATTCAAGAGAACTACTAGTCACCAGAAGTCATAAGTGCATCTCCTTTCTTCAAACAAGGCTCCATGGCCTGGAGATAGGAATGAGCTGTTCCTTTCACTCCCCTGTAGGCTAGCACCAGAGTCTTAAACTGGATGCGAGCTCTTACAGGAAGCCAGTGTAGAGAACGGAGAAGGGAAGTTGTGTGGGAGAACTTGGGGTGATTGAACACCAGACGAGCTGCAGCTTTCTGGACAAGCTCCAGAGGTCTGATGGCCGATGCCGGGGCTCCGGCAAGTAGAGAGTTGCAGTAGTCCAGGTGGGAGATGACAAGAGCCTGGATGAGCACCTGCGCGTCTCATCAGTGAGGAAGGGGCGAATCCTCCTGATGTTGTAGAGCAGGAATCTGCAGGAGCGTGTAACCGATGCAATTTTTGCTGAGAACGGCAGTTGGTCGTCCAGGCTCACACCCAGTTTCCTTGCAGTCTGAGTTGGTGTCACCACGGTATCATCAATGGAGATGGACAGGTCTCGGTGCGGGCAACCCTTCCCCGGGAGGAACAGTAGCTCGGTTTTGTCCAGGTTGAGCTTGAGGTGGTGTGTCGTCATCCACATCGAGATGTCAGCCAAGCACGCAGCGATGCGTGCCTCCACTTGAGTGTCCCCGGGGGGAAATGACAAGACCAGCTGGGTGTCATCGGCATAACAATGGTAAGAGAAGTCATGCGAGCAAATAACAGAACCCAGAGAGGTTGTGTAGAGCGAGAAGAGAAGGGGGCCCAGGACTGAGCCTTGTGGAACCCCCGTAGTCAGCATGCATGGTTCCGACACGGCTCTCCTCCATGTCACCTGGTAGGATCGACCTGTCAGGTAGGATGCAAACAGGGAGAGTGCAGAGCCTGAGATGCCCATCCCCTCGAGGGTGGAGAGGAGGATCTGGTGGTTCACCGTATCAAACGCCGCAGACAGGTCCAGGAGAATCAGGACAGAGGAGAGAGTTCGCTCTCGCGGCGTGAAGCGACTCTGTCACCGCAAGGAGGGCTGTCTCTGTCAAGTGACCCACCTTCAACCCAGACTGGTGGGGGTCCAAGAGGCTGTTCTGGTGGAGATAGGAAGACATTTGTTTAAAGACAGCACGTTCAAGTGTTTTGGATAGAAAGGGTAGAAGAGAAACCGGTCTGAAGTTCTTGACATCAGAGGGGTCAAGTGATGGTTTCTTCAGAAGGGGGTGACTCTGGAAGTCTTGAAAGCTGTGGGAAAGCATCCTGAAACAAGAGATGTGTTGATGAGGTGGGTGAGGAAAGGAAGGAGTTCACTCGCAACAGACTGAAGAAGAGGGGAGGGATCAGGTCAAGGGAGCACGTGGTGGGGCGGTTAGATGTAACAAGGTTGAGGATCTCGTTAGGGGAGAGGGGAGCAAGATAGGGTAAGATGGGGAGGGAGAGCTGAGGGGGAAGAGCTGGAGAGGGTAGAGAGGGAGAGGGTGGACAGGGAGGGGGGCTGAGAGAAAGAGGATCTGACATAATTTACCTTCTTGTCAAAGAAGTTGGCGAAATTATCAGGGAGAAGGGAGGAAGTAGGAGGAGGGGGTGGGGGTTGGAGGCCCTCAGAGACCCCAGACCTTCAGAGACCCTCAGAGACCCCAGACCTTCAGAGACCCTCAGGGGCCCGAGACCCCAGACCCTCAGAGACCCCAGACCCTTAGAGACCCCAGACCCTCAGAGACCCCAGACCCTTAGAGACCTTCAGAAAACCTTGGTGGCCCCAGACGCTCAGAGACGCTCAGGGCCCAGTGACCCAACAGGCTACAACGATACATTTAAATAAATCACGCCATCATGTTTTAATCCACAGATCAAAGAAACACCCATCAATCACAAGACTTTTAATGTGAAAATCCAGCAGGAAGTGTTGAGTTCCTGTATATTAACATATATATATATTATATATATATAATAATATACTATGATATTAAATAAAATTACATTGTGTCCGTCTCCAGCCGAAGAAGTCCAAGAAGAAGAAGGAGCAGATTCAGGCGTTGACGGCGGGCGAGGCCATCGAGAGGATGCTGGAGAAGAAGAAGATCTCCAGTAAGATCAACTACGACGTTCTCAGAGACCTGAACAGCAGAGGGACAGGAAGTGTGGAGGGCAGCAGTCCCAGTAGAGAGACCTCCGACACCCCCGCCACCACACGGAGACGACTCAACCGCCGCCGCCGCAGGAAGACCAGTGACGCTAACCGAGATCTTGCCACTACCACCAGCATCATGGGGAAGAGGTAGATCCTTAGATATAGTATGTATATATATATATATATATATTAAGATATATACTGTATATATAAAGATATACATCTAGATATACTGTATGTATATATACTTTAAGATATATATACATACAAATATATGTATATATATAAATATATACATAAAGATACATATCTACATGAAGACATATATATATATATATATATATATATATATACATAAAGATACATATCTACATAAAGATATGTATACATAAAGATGCATCAATATGAACATTAATGTTCTTCTTGTTCATCTTAGGGTCCGACTCCTTTTGTCCTCCACATCAAAGAAGAAGAAAACAGACGTCCAGGTGAGCAACCGTACATGCTTATTATATATAACTGTATATTATATATAACTGTATATTATATTCAACTGCATATTATATATAACTGTATATTATATATATGCATATTATATATAACTGCATATTATATTTAACTGCATATTATATATATAAACTAGTGCTGGGCAACGATTACAATTTTTAATCGCGATTAATATCATTGTTATGGCAAAGTTCAATAATGAAATATAAAGTAGTGTATTGCGCACTTTTATTTTGAAAGTACTGCTATATGAACAAAAGGGCAATAACATTTGGTTTGTAAACATATCAGGTTGTTGTTAGCAGCAGTATTCTCTTTACACAGTAGCAGTTCTATCTCTTCACTATCTGTGCTCAGTGTGTGACTGTGTGTGAAACGTTCCACTGCTGTGCAACATGAATAACATGTTTCAGCACGTTTCATCTACATGTGTGTGTTGTGTCTTCATGACAGTCAGAGCATGTAATGCAGCTCTACTGTTCATCAACATAATGCTGTAACTCAGAGGTGATGATGGTGACCCAGCGATGTTCAGTAGTCTCCAGTGAGAGCAGCAGCTGCTGCTCGTTGTAACGCTGTCGCTTTAGTCGTCCTCTCCTTTAATACAACTCGTGTGTTCTTCTGGTGACGGTGCGTCTTGAGGCTCATACGTGACGTCATTTGTTGAGATCCTAAAGCTGCGTTCACACCAAACGCGACGTGAACGCACCTTGAGAATGTTCCTCAGACCGACATCTTCCACAACACTAACCTGCAGTTTGTCTCCACTTCTCTGTAGCATCTGTTAGCTTGTCTTGCTTTAGTTTATCTCTACTTCTACCACACGCTGCATCAACGTAGTCTGAAGACTTCCTCCACCGTTGCCAGTGAGCAATGGACTTTCAAAATAATAATTTTTAAAAACCTGCGTTAACGCGCGATAAAATAATTGTCGGCGTTAATTAATTAATGCATTAACGCCCATCACAAATAATAAACATGTATAAATGTTATGTATACTCCTCCAGACTGCTTCAGTCAGTTAGTTTGCCAGCTAGTCTTCAGAGCTAGTTAGTTAACTAGCTAGTCTCTGGAGCTGACTAGTTAGCTAGCTAGTCTCTGGAGTTGGTTAATTAACTAGCTAGTCTCCGGGGGTGACTAGTTAGCTAGCTAGTCTTCAGAGCTGGTTAGTTAGCTAGCTAGTCTTTGGAGCTGACTAGTTAGCCAGCTAGTCTCCGGGGGTGACTAGTCAACTAGCTAGTCTTCAGAGTTGGTTAGTTAGCTAGCTAGTCTTCCGGGGTGACTAGTTAACTAGCTAGTCTTCAGAGCTGGTTAGGTAGCTAGCTAGTCTTTGGAGCTGGTTAGTTAGCCATGAAAACATGGTGGAATTAGTAAGCTAACTAAGTAGCCGTCTGCTGGTTAGCTTTAAAAGTTCTTCACTAGAGCCTCAAATCAAATGATGTGATAATAAGATGACATGTGTAGCTGCAGCCCTCTGAGGTTATGTTTATACATCTTAATATACAAACATATTACATCATACTGTAAATATACATATATCTTTATATAAAAACATATTACATCACATCTTATTTTAAACTCAATGTGTTTCACCTCTAAGGCAGAAAACACTGTCACCATGACAACAGAGACTTCATCCGAAGTGACTACTAAATTTGAACCAGACAGAAGCTCCGCCCCTTCTGCTCCAACCACTGTGGTGGAGGAGGAAGAGGAGGAAGAGGAGGTGGAGGAGGAGTGTGTCAGCGCTCTGCAGCTCGTAGGAGGTCAGTCCAGGCTTTTATTCTAAAAACCTACAGGAAGGAGAGGTCATAGACCCACTGACCACTAATCACTGACCACTATCCACTAACCACTGACCACTGACCACTAATCACTGACCACTAATCACTGACCACTAACCACTGACCACTAATCACTGACCACTAATCACTGACCACTAACCACTGACCACTAACCACCGACCACTAACCACCGACCACTATCCACTGACCACTAATCACTAACCACTGACCACTAATCACTGACCACTAACCACTATCCACTGACCACTAATCACTGACCACTAATCACTGACCACTAATCACTAACCACTGACCACTATCCACTGACCACTAACCACTAATCACTGACCACTAACCACTGACCACTAATCACTGACCACTGACCACTAATCACTAACCACTGACCACTAACGCTATCAGAAGAGGAAACCGTTAACGAAGAAGTATTAATAAAGCTTAATAGATAGTAAAGATTGGTTAGTTGGTTGGTTGATATATTAATTGATTGATTGATTATGTTTTACAGACTATGGCTGTGAGGAGGAAGTCTTCTAGCTCCGCCCTGCTGACCTCTAAACTGGATCAATGTTACAGAAATCCATAACTGATATTTAATTGTTTTTATTGTTCTCTGATCATTTTTCATAGATTTGATATCACTGAGCTCATGTTCATATTTTTTTATTGATCTGTTTGAATGTAAATATTAAAACTCACATTCCTGTAAAATATGAAATCCTTCCAGATTCAAATGGCTTTAATGTGTTTTAAATGTTTGTGTTTTTAGTGTTTTTATTGTGTATTTGTCTTATAAATGAATGTGTACTTTGAGTATTTTTACTTTGTTGTTTCTGATGAGAGAAAAAAACATTATTATGTAAAAATATAAATAAAACTGTAAAGGAAATGAGTGTGTTGATGTTTTATTACTTTATTTTCAGTAAACATTTTATTTTTGCTGCTTTGATGAAACAATGAAACAATTAAAAAAAGAATGACTCTGATGACAGAACCAATCAGAGTCATCGACAGGAAGACTTGAACTGTCCAAACTTTATTGACACAATGATTCAGACACAACGGATCAAACCGTTGGTTTAGTTGGTTCTTTTTTTTAAACTTCTGATGGAGCTGGGCTAACACTTAGTCTTCATGCTAAGCTAAACTATGCTAAGCTAAGCTATGCTACCATGCTGTGAGCCTCCATGAAACCTTTGAACTGTTCCTTTAAGACGTTGATGTCACGCTCACGTCATGACACAGTTCAGCCTCTAGGGAGTGGAGCCTCTCAGTATCCAAACACCTGTTTGATGGCCCTGAAGTAGAAGCGGGTCCATCCCTCTCTGGTGGACTCCTCCTCTCCTTCAGGGACTCCTCCACACTCCATCCTCAGCTCCGTCTCGTCTCCTCGCTCCTCCAGCTCCAGACTGACGGAGGCGTAGTGTTCTGAAGGAGACAAAGCTCAGATGTCAGATTGTCCCTGAACTCACCAGCAGAGAAGGTTCTCCTCATCACAGACGTACCACTGGGCCACGTTCTGAACCGCCACCTCATCTCGATCCTTCGGTTCGGTACCTGAGGGGAGGAGCGGCGGTCTGGTTACCATGGCCATGCGACAACTCTGCACCGATTGGCTGAGCAGCTGTTACCTCACCAGCTGTGTGAACTCTCCTCTGACACTGCCGTCCAACATCTGGAACTGTCCTCCTCTCCGACCGTCCACCTGAGCAGCCGAACGAGTGAACACCTGCACGAACTGAGGAGAAGGTCAAATACATTTATACGTAAGATTTCTTAAAACCGTTTGGAAAGTATTGACTCCTGCAGCCACAAACATTTCACTGGCACTACTCCATCTCGGTCTCTTTAGCAATATTCTCATGGCGTCATTAGAAGCTGCAGTATTGTATTACTACTACACTGCAATACTACTACAATACTGCATTACTACTACAATACTGCAGTACAATTACAGTACTGCATTACTACTACAAAACTGCAGTACTACTACAATACTTCATTACTAGGCAAGGCAAGGCAAGTTTATTTGTATAGCACATTTCAACAACAAGGCAATTCAAAGTGCTTCATATAAAACCGTTATGCCTGGTTTTACCCTGATCTGTCCTGGTCTGACCTGGTTTTACCCCGGTCTGTTCTGGTCTGACCTGGTTTTACCCCGGTCTGTTCTGGTCTGACCTGGTTTTACCCTGTTCTGACCTGGTTTGGCCTGGTTTTACCCTGGTCTGTTCTGGTCTGACCTGGTTTTACCCTGGTCTGACCTGGTCTGACCTGGTTTTACCCTGTTCTGACCTGGTTTGGCCTGGTTTTACCCCGGTCTGTTCTGGTCTGACCTGGTTTTACCCCGGTCTGTTCTGGTCTGACCTGGTTTTACCCTGGTCTGACCTGGTTCGGCCTGGTTTTACCCTGGTCTGTTCTGGTCTGACCTGGTTTTACCCTGGTCTGACCTGGTTCGGCCTGGTTTCACCCTGGTCTGACCTGGTTCGGCCTGGTTTTACTCTGGTCTGTTCTGGTCTGGTACCTCCTGGCTGATGAAGGTCCTGTACAGCTCATCAGGAGACGTTTGGAAGGTTTCCGTCAGATTAAAGGTGCAGGTTTTGATAGGAACACCTGGGAGGGAGGGGGCGGGGCCAGAGGAACACCTGGTGGCGGAACTTTTCTGTAGGATAAAACAAAGAGGTCAGAGGATACTTCCACACCGGTCTCAGCTGAATGTCTGGATGTGTAACTCTACCTGAGCTCTACTGGTCTGGATCTGGTTGTTCTGGGTCTGAGCTCTACTGGTCTGGATCTGGTTCTTCTGGGTCTGAGGTCTACTGGTCTGGATCTGGTCCTTCTGGTTCTGAGGTTCAGGTGGCTCCGGTTGGTCGGCCTTAGCGAGGATCATACCTTGACTGAACTCTATGAGGTCACTCAGGTTACTACAGGGATCGTCACTGATTGGTTAGGATAGATGCATTCTGGGTAACAGACCTGATTTGAGCCGGTGGACGAACTCGCCCAAAACCCTCCGGACCTCCTGAACGCCGGTCTTCTTCATGAGGCCGAGGAGCGGTGTGTCGGGCTGGTCTTTGCACAGAGACACCGAGATCTGGACAGGAATAAGGTGATCAATATGATGATCAATTCATCTATAAGTAGAGCGATCAATACCAGGAACAGGAAGTAGTACTAACGTCGAGGTCGTCCATGTCGTTCTCGTCCGATAAGTTAGAAACGTCAACGGTTCCTCTGAACTTCACGCCGCTGCTGGACGTCCCTGCAGACAATAAACAGTTAACACCACAGAAGAAGAGCTGGATATCGAACCCAAAGACGTTTTTAACTTTTATCTTCACTTTTATCTTCACGGTGCCACAAACATTTTAGTTATCGGACGCTCATCGTTCTTGTTTTTAGCTTTGAGAAGCTAACATCGCAAAGAGACACATAGTACTGTTAAAATAACATGTTAGCATGTTTGTCTTGTTAGCATGTTTGCCATGTTAGCATGTTTGTCTTGTTAGCATATTTGTCATGTTTGCATGTTTGTCTTGTTAGCATGTTTGTCATGTTAGTATGTTTGTCATGTTAGTATGTTTGTCATGTTTGCATGTTTGTCTTGTTAGCATGTTTGTTGTGTTAGCGTGTTTGTCATGTTTGTGTGTGTGTCTTGTTAGCATGTTTGTCTTGTTAGCATGTTTGTCATGATGTCGACAAAAGACCTCAGGCTGACATGGTTCTGCAATACTCCACCTCGCAACTCCTCCAACTCAACAACTTCTCTGCTCCTCCGTTTATCTCAGCCATCAAAACACTTGGACTCCTCCGTCGGCCCCGGTACATCCACAGAGCCTCCCGCAGAAAGTTTGTTTACTCCTGGCCTGATCGCTCCACTCTTTCCATCCCCTCCCTCTGGTCAGCTGAGCGCACTGCCGCAACTCCTGCACGTCATCACCACAACAATCTACACGAGCGAGTTGCCTACCTCCGCCCCCTTACCAGAGCACCCCAGCCTGCCCAAATTCATCCACATCTCAAAATTGCTCTGTTCCCTAAACAACAAGGGCCTCTTACTCAGTGAATTCACAACTGACAATAATCTGGACTTTCTCTGTTTAACCGAAACATGGCAAAACCAACAGGATTACTTTTCACTAAACCAAACCACACCCCCTGGATATTCATACGTGGACAAGCCACGCCTCCATGGGCGTGGTGGTGGAATAGCCACAATTTTTTGCAAAGGCATCACTACAACTGCAATAACCATCTCGGCTCCCTCCTCATTTGAACACCTTGTTTTTAAACTGTCTGGTCCCAAACCCCTGGTTACTGCAGTCATTTACCGCCCCCCAAAACCTAACCCTGCTTTCCCTTCTGACCTGTCTGAATTTCTCACACAACTTTGCGCCATCTCTCCATCCATTCTGCTACTCGGTGACTTTAACATACACGTCGACTCATCTGACTCCACAACTTCTACAGAACTCCTGGACATCTTTAACTACTTCATCACCCAACATGTCGACTTTCCCACCCATAAAAAAGGACACACACTTGACCTGGTCTGCACCTCCGGCGTTACCATCAGCAATCTAACCAGCATCGACCTCACCATCTCTGACCACCTGGCTATCAACTTGGACATAGACATCCCCACCCCCCATGTTAAGCAGAATCGCACCATAACATTCCAGAACATCAAGTCTATCAACATCTCCTCGCTCTCCTCCACCTTGGCTGCCACTGTCTCTGCCTCTGCCCCTATTTCGACTGCGTCCCCCACTGCCCTGGTCAAGTACTATCATGATGCACTCTCCTCCTGTCTTGACATCATCGCCCCCAAAAAATCCAAACTCATCTCCTTCACCCCCTCCGCCCCCTGGTACACTGACCGACTTCGCCTCCTCAAAGTGCAGGGCCGTCAACTGGAACGTCTTGCCAAAAAAACTTACTGTTCACCTTGATGCCTTCAAACTCCACCAACAACAATATAAAGATGCCCTGAAAACCGCTCGCTCCTCTCACTACTCCTCCATCATCCAATCTGGCTCCAACAACCCCAAAACGCTTTTCTCCACCATCAACAGACTCCTCAAGCCCATGGACACCATCTCCACCTCCTTCACCACCAGCAAATGCAACTCATTTCTATCCTTCTTCAATGACAAAATCATTGCAATACACAACCAGCTGGCAGCCCCCACCACCCCCCCAAGCCCTCAACATGACTCTCCCCTCCTTCCAAGCCACTCACTCTCATCCTTCAGTTCAATCACTGAAATGGACCTCTCCTCCATACTCTCCAGCATGAAGACCTCCACCTGTGCCCTTGACCCCCTCCCCTCTTCCTTAGTCAAGGCCTGCCTCCCCACACTCTCCCCTCTCGTCACCAACATCATCAACTCCTCACTGTCTTCAGGTCTCATACCCCCCACACTCAAGATCACTGCTGTCACCCCGTGCTGAAAGAGCCTGGTCTTGACCCCGACATCCCCAACAACTACCGGCCCATCTCCAACCTCCCCTACCTGTTCAAAGTTTTTGAGAGAGCTGTTGCATCACAACTCAAGTCCCACCTCAATCTCCATAATCTCTACGAACCCTTCCAATCCGGCTTCCGTTCAAAACACAGCACAGAAACCGCCCTACTGAAAATCACAAATGATATACTTCTCTCTGCTGACTCTGGATTCCTCACCATCCTCATCCTCCTTGACCTCAGCGCCGCCTTCGACACTATCAACCACTCCATCCTCCTCTCACGTCTCCAGTACTCCCTTGGCATAACTGGCACTGCCCTCTCCTGGTTCACCTCATATCTCTCAGACCGACATCAATTCATTGCAATAAACAACTGTAAATCCTCCACCTCCCCAGTCACCCACGGTGTCCCCCAAGGTTCCGTGCTTGGTCCCCTCCTCTTCATCATTTACATCCTTCCCCTTGGACAAATCATCCGTCGTCAAGGTCTCAACTTCCACTGCTACTTTGACGACACCCAACTCTACTTCTCCACCAAGACCATCACCTCCGTCACCCACTCCACTCTCACCACCTGTCTCACTGATATGAAATCATGGATGCAACAGAACTTTCTCAAACTCAACTGCAACAAATCTGAAATACTCATCATCGGCCCTAACTCCCTCACCCGCTCAGCCCAGCCCTTCTCCCTCAACATTGATGGCTCCATCGTCACCCCCACCACCCAGGTCCGCAACCTCTGTATCATCCTCGACCCCACCCTCTCTTTCCTACCTCACGCCAACCACATCACCAAAACTGCCTTCTTTCACCTCAGGAACATTGCACGCCTCCGACCCTCCCTGTCCTCTGCCACCACAGAAATTCTCATCCATGCCCTCATAATCTCCAGACTCGACTACTGCAACAGCATCCTCTATGGTTCTCCCAACAAAATCATCAATAAACTCCAATATGTTCAGAACTCTGCCGCTCGACTGCTCACTTCCACCCGCCGCTATGGTCACATCACCCCAGTCCTTCACAACCTCCACTGGCTCCCGGTCAAATACAGAGTAGACTTCAAAATACTACTCACCACCTACAAAGCCCTAAACAACCTGGCCCCTCCCTACCTTTCAGAGCACCTCCCCCTCCACGCCCCAACCCGTTGCCTCACGTCCGCCGGTGCAAACACTCTGAAGACCATCAGGACCAAGCGCCGGACCTGGGGTGAGAGGGCCTTCTCAGCTGCTGCACCTCCCCTCTGGAACGCCCTCCCCATCCACATCCGTGAGGCTCCCTCCCTATCATCATTCAAACAAGCCCTCAAAACCCACCTCTTCAAACTCGCCTTCACCTGCTAACCCCTGCACCCTACCCTCCACTACATGACCCATTCAGCATAGCTTCTCCAGTCATTCTTTTATTTTTATTTTTTTTAATTTTTTTGTTTGTTTGTTTGTTCTGTTTGTCTCTGCCTTGTAAAGCGTCTTTGGGTATTTTGAAAGGCACTATAGAAAATTGATTTATTATTATTATTATTATTATGTCGTCATCAGTGACATCATCACTGACCCAGCCAGCTGGCCCTCAGCCTCCACTCATAGAAGAAGAAGAGTTTTCCTCTCCGGTTGTTGATGGAAGATTCTCCTTCAAGTCTGTCGACCTCCGTCAGCTCAACTACACCCTCCAGCCCTTTAAGAGAGACTCCTAGGAGGAGGTCACGGATGAGCACCGAGGACCAGGAGCTCACATCACGCTCTGTCCTAAGGAGGAGGAGGAGGGGTAGTAGTAGTAGTAGTAGGAGGAGGAGGAGGTAGGAGGAGGAGGAGGAGGAGGAGGAGGAGGTAATAGAAATAGAATGAGTTGATGATGCAGCGCTAGTCATATAGCATCGCCCTCCTCTGACAGGACATTTAAAAATATCTGAACAGCTGGAGGATCGAATAACAAACACACTCTATTATATATTATACTATATTATAATATATAATAATATTATAATATAGTATGTTATAATATTAGATATTATAGTATATTATAATATATAGTATAATATATATATATAGTATATATTATACTATCTGTATTATAATATATAATACACTATATTATAATAGATTATATTATACAATATTATAATATATTATATATTATAATATAATAACTTGTTTTACATCTGTCAGATGATGTTTGAGTTTCTTCTCTGTGGTCCACTAATAATAACAATGACAATAGTAACAATAATAATAACAATAATAATGACAATAGTAATAATGTTTATAATAATAGAAGTAATAATAATAATAATAAATACAGACCAGTGCCAGTTGTTGACGTTTGTTCCGTCTGCTCTCTGCTCAACGATCCATCGAGGATCTCCTTCACCCCATTTAGCCATCAGAGTACTGAGTACTACTGTAGTATATGTACTGTACTAATATACTGTAGTAGTACTTGCTGTAGTATTACTGCTGTAGTATTACTGCTGTACTTGCTGTAGTATCACTGCTGTACTTGCTGTAGTATTACTGCTGTACTGACTGTAGTAGTACTGCTGTACTTGCTGTAGTATTACTGCTGTACTTACTGTACTTGTATTCTGACCAGCTGTCCTTAAACGTCTGAGTCTCTGACTTTTCAGATGAAACTTGAAACCACTTCATTTTTTCTACTTCCTGTAGAGCCTTTCAAAGTAAACCTCCAGTAATAGTAAATATAATAAACTTTATTACTACAACACTTTTCAAAACAAAGTCATAGAAGCTTAATGAGACTAAATCAGACTGACAATGATCAAACATTAAAAGTAATAATATTAATAATATAAGATTAAAAAACAACTATAGTATTAAAATGGATCGGTCATTACACACTACATTAAATCACTTACTAACATCAAAAATATGTTTGTTTGTTTTTTGTCATTTTTAAAGGTAATTTTTTATTTTGTCTACTTTTCACCACTTTATATTTTATTTATTTTATTTTTTCATTTTTTAAATCGTATAATTTTTAAATAGTTTTGTCCAGTTTGTTCGATTTAAATTCTTTGAATGAAAGATTAAATAAAATAAATGTATTTATATTTGGTTCATATTTTATTAGGTTAACGTCATAAAAACTTCTGTTAATATTTTCCTTTAGTTATTATATCTTTAATTATTATATTTGTAATTATTACCGGGGCTTTGAGCTTATCACTTCGGCTGTTTCATTGTTCACTACAACTCCCAGCAGCCTGCGCGTTGCCGGAAGTCGTGAAGCCTCCGTCAAAGAAGAGTAGCAGCTACAACTGAAGGTAAACACATCTGATCGGTTCTGATCGATTATCGTGTTTTAAACTCATGTATGTTGGATCAAAGAACATATTCTGTGTGCGCGTGTGGACAACTACTGTTCCCGCCGTTTGTCAACGTGGAACAAAGAGTTACATCCGGGTTACACACTGGCGTATCTGTTAGCATGCTAACAGATACATCCAAGCTGGGACACAGAATACACATAATACACAGAATATACACAGAATGAATATAAACGCAGAACATACACACAGAATGAATATACACTCAGAATACACAGAATATACACACAGAATGAATATACACTCAGAATACACAGAATATACACTCAGAATAAACAGAATATACACACAGAATGAATATACACAGAATATACAGAATACACACACAGAGTAGAATACACAGAATGCATAAAATATACACACAATATACACGTAAATACACAGGTGAACATCAGCCAGCTGACATGTTAGCTTCTGACTCTAACATCTCGTGAAGCTCTTCTTCTTCATGTTGACAGTTTAAATAAAGTTTTCTTTGTTTGTCCAGATGATGAAGAGTAAAGCAGACGAGGAAGACTACTGGAACAGCTCCAAGTTTAAAGCCTTCACCTTCGATGATGAAGATGACGAGTTCAGCCGGGTGAGACCCAAATCTACCTGTACAGGTGCACTGACCCACAGGTGTACAGACCCACAGCTGCACTGACACACAGGTGCACTGACAGACCTTGAAGTGTTGACATTGTGTTCTCCAGTTAAAGGAGTCAAAGCGGGCGGTGAACAGCATTCGCTGCCTGGTGGAGGAAGACGATGATGAAGAAGAGGTGGAGAAGGTCAGCTGGAGCGGAGAACCTGTCGGCAGTAAGACATGACTGTTGTTATTAAAACGCCTAGTTAGAATCGTGAGCTTTGATTGGCTGCAGGGTTACGATCATTTCCTGTGTCTCCTCAGGTATTTCCTGGTCGGTCAGTGAGACGGCAGCGTCCAATCAGAAAACAGACAGAGAGCCCGCCTTCCCCAAAATCAACACAGACACAGTGACGATCAGCAAGAGTCACTCAGGATACTCTCTGAGCTCTCTATTCAAAGGTGAGACAGATGAGACAGACAGGTGAGACAGGTGGACAGACAGGTGACTGAAACACACTGAAGGTTAATCTGTTTCTCTGCAGGAAAAACGAAAGGAGGAAACTTCCAGTCGTTCACTGACTGTGAGTGAACTACACTCTGAGGTTGAGAGAGAGACAGAGTGTGAGAGACTGAAAGAGTTAGAGAGAGAGTGAAAGAGTAAGAGAGCGAGGTAGAAAGTGAGCTTATGAATGAGTGACTTAGACTGATGTTGATGTTTGTGTGTTTTAGCGCTCAGTGACTCGTCTGTCAGGCTCTACGCTCCAGAACTCAGAAAACCCAAATCAGAATACAAGGTAATCTGATTAAGGACTAATAATCTAATTAAAGTAATCTGATTTAAAGACTGTTTAAAGACTGTAAAGATGCCCATCAGATTCTTTTTTTCTGGTGTACTAATGATGATGTCATCATGTTGTGTCATCAGGACTATGTCAGTGATTGGTCCCCAGAAGAAACGGTCCAGAGAATGCAGCAGGGAAAGGTAAGGTAGTATTACAGGGGTAGTGTTACAGATAAGTGTAGATTTGTGTTATGTACACAACTGCTCTGTAACGATGAGTATTAATGTGATATCTCATTAGAAAGCTACGGTTCTTGTAATTCGATTTATGCAAACCATTTCAAGATACAATAACAACAGCAGGTACAGTTAACGTCTCTGTCAAACAAGCACTCCAAAAATAGCCGATAAAATATCGCCGTGACTCACCGATTATGATTCGTAACGTTTCCCTTGTGCATGCTAATCCAGCAAAAACGGTCTTGCTAGGTGGCTAAGGGTCCTCTCGGATCGAATCCAGTAAAAGATTTAGTCCAAAACACACTAGTACGTCCATAAAGACCCACGGGGGGTTGTTGCATCATTTCAAATTAGCCAGCAGATATGATAACTCGCGATCATATTTCGGTCATAATTTCACTTTTCATGTCAACAGAGCGGAGATTTTCATCGCGAAATGGAGCCTACATTCCGCCGGTTAGATTGACACCTCATTTGACCCAATAGAAGCTTCTATAGCCCGGCCACAGTCTGGAACAGCCAACGAGAGTCCGCTTTGAAAGACAATGCCCGCCTCTCTTCTTTGAGTAAAGCTCGAGCCAATCGCAACAGATTCCATTGAATCTCAGGCTCCATATAGCCAATGAAATTACGAAGACAAGGATATGCAGATTCAGCAGATTGCATGTTGGGAAAGTTTTCAAAACTGAAATTCAAAACCGTGAGTCAAGTACCTGAGACCGATTATCAAGAGCAAAGTCTGGTTCATGAGAATTTTCAAGAATCTGTGAAAGTTGATAATGGTTATATATGTTATAGTTAACCATACATAAACAAACTATAGTTCGAATTTCGGACACGTAGTTTATCACAGTATATGCATTTTGACGTGACGATAGTATATACATTTTGACGTGGTGACGGCAAGCCTCCAAATGCGTTTTTACGTGGCCGCACTCTTAGTAAACCATGTGTAAAATATTAATTTTCTGTTGTATTGTTATCAAATTCTAAATTCTACGAAGTACTATGACTCCATGCTACCGTACCAGTGTATTTTCCAGCTCATAAGTCCCAGCCATAGATAACTGCTGCCATCTGTTGGCCTAAACAAATCCAGGCGGAAATAAAAACCTTCTTTTTCAGTGTGTTGTAAACTCCATAGCTCAATGCCAGTAGCACTTACAGTGATTCTGACTGTTTGTGAAGAAACTTCAGAGTGTTGCCGTTCAATAGAGACTAAAATCATACATGTACTCCCAATGGTTCAATAAGAGCTGTCAGTTTACTTTGGGTACGCTTTGGATAGGCGTTTTAGGCAAATTTTACAGGAGTGAGAAGAGGTTTTAAACTATAATGTGTATCTCATGTACTTCTGTCTCAGTATCTCATGGAGTACTTCTGTCTCAGTATCTCATGGAGTACTTCTGTCTCAGTATCTCATGGAGTACTTCTGTCTCAGTATCTCATGGAGTACTTCTGTCTCAGTGTCTCATGTAGTACTTCTGTCTCAGTGTCTCATGTAGTACTTCTGTCTCAGTATCTCATGTAGTACCACATTGTATTTCTCTGTGTATGTTTCAGGTTGTGTCTCTAGAGAAGTTTCGTTCTCTTCAGGATAAACTGTTGCTGCTGGATTACGCTGTCACTGCTCACGATGGAAACGTCATCACTGCTGTAACTTTATTCATCATTTGATCCGCAACAACAATTTAAAAAAATGATTGTCGATTTTATTAAAAATAACTGACATGTTTTTTTTGTTTGTTTTTTCAGGTTTTAATATATTTAAAGAGGACTCTGAGTAAAGGTCAGCCTGTTGGTTCCGACTTTTGATCAGTCAGACTTGGTCCTGGATCAGTCTGTCCTTGTCCTGGATCAGTCAGACCTGGTGTTATTGACTCTGTGTGTTTTCTTGCTTAGAGGTTTTGTTTCGGGAGCTGGAGTCCAGACAGACGGCTCTGAGACATCTGATCCACTATCTGACTGAAACCAGAGACCAGAGGCTGCTGCTGGAGCTGTTCAGGTATCTACCCACACCTGAACCCGTCTCTACTCACACCTGAACCTGTACCTGTGCACACCTGAACTCACCTGGTGTGATGTCCATGTCCAGTGTTTATCTGATGTGTTCTGTTCTTCTGGTCCTCAGAGCTCTGGGCCGGATGGAGGATGTGGCAGTACGTATAAACACAGTACTATTACACCAGCAGTACATAGTTCTAGTACTAATACACCAGCAGTCCACAGTTCTAGTACTAATACACCAGCAGTCCACAGTTCCAGTACTAATACACCAGCAGTACACAGTTCTAGTACTAAAGTATCGGTGGTACACATGTCTGACCTAACTGTGTCCATGGCGACAGCTGTTGCAGTACAAAGAACACCTGAGCATCGCTGATGAAAACAAGAGGCGGGACTTTCTGAAGAGCTGCCTCAGGTGACTCTTGTACTTGTAGTGTACAAATATACAAATATTAAACTAAGGAACTTTACTTACTTTATCACATTTGTTTGTTTCCAGTCTTCCATTTTCTCCAGAAGATTCCTCTCATGTTCAGGATCACTACACTCTGCTGGAGAGACAAGTTATCATCGAGGTAAAGAACACACAAAACCAGTTTCACCCAGTATTAGTCTGTCTTAAACCAGCATTAGTCTGTCTTAAACCAGCGTTAGTCTGTCTTATTAAACCAGCGTTAGTCTGTCTTATTAAACCAGCGTTAGTCTGTCTTATTAAACCAGCGTTATTCTGTCTTATTAAACCAGCGTTAGTCTGTCTTATTAAACCAGCGTTGGTCTGTCTTATTAAACCAGCGTTGGTCTGTCTTATTAAACCAGCGTTGGTCTGTCTTATTAAACCAGCGTTGGTCTGTCTTATTAAACCAGCGTTGGTCTGTCTTGTTAAACCAGTATTACTTGTGTGATATTGACTTTCCAGTCAGCTCTCCCAGTTTACTCAAGTTTAAACTGTCTATATTGTTTCTAGACCACCGACCGACAGGCAGAACGTGGTGGAAAGGTGGAAGTTTTCCAGAAGTTTCCCAGAAAAGCTTCGATCCTCAACATGCCGCTGATCACGACACTCTATTACTGCTGCTTCTACCACTACAACGAGTCAGAGGTTACTTTGAATTTAACTAAACCAGACTCTACTGGGTCCTGATTCAGAAAGGAACCAGATTATTGAAACCAGTTTGACTGAACCAGATTATTGAAACCAGTTTGACTGAACCAGATTATTGAAACCAGAATGACTGAACCAGAACCTCTTAACGCCCGCGTGTCGTCGGAGTGTTAACTGTACAACTGCTATGTATAGGTGGGCAATGATGCGACATGTCTTTGGAAAGCTAAGATTCTTGTGATTTGATTTATGCAAACCTTTTCAAGATACAATCACAACAGCAGGTACACTCAACGCCTCCGTCAGCCCACCAACCCACAAACAAACAGTTACAAAATCGAGGCAACTCACCGATGAAGCCTCATAGTATTCCAGCCATCCATAATATTCCAACAAAAACGCTCTTGTTACATTAACAAAAGTCCAGACGATCCAATCCAGTAAAATATTCAGTCCAAAACACATTATTACCATAAATACCCACGGACTGATGTTGCATCATTTCATATTAGCCGGCAGATATGCCTAAATATCTATATATTTTCTAACGTAACCAGTTCACATGTAAACATTAACGGTCTCTGGGTCTCAAAATGGCGGCTGCACTCTGACCTTTTGATTGACACCTCACTTGACCCAATAGGAGCTTCCATGTCCTGTCTACAGCCTACAACAGCCAACGAGAGTTCGTGTTGAAGGAAAGTGCCCGCCCCTCTTCTTTCGTGTAAAGCTCGAGCCAATTGCAACCGATCGTTGTGATGACTGATGCTTCGTATAGCCAATGAAATTTCGAAAATAACGATATACAGCTTCAGGGGTTATATTTACAGCCAGAACACGGAAGTCACCTGCGTAACCGCGAGTCAGGTCCCTGAAAAACATGTGTGAAATATTAATTTTCTGTGGTATTGTTATCAGATCTTAACCTGGACTAGGTAAGGCTTCATGCTGTGGTCCCATTGTGTTTTACAGCTAATAAGCCACAGCTATAGTCATCTGCAGGCATCTGTTTGCAAAGAAATATTCAGGCGGAAATAAAAACCTTCGACTTCAGTGTGTTCAAAGTTCTATTACTCAATGCCAGTAGCACTTACAGTGATTCTGACTGTGGGGGAAAAAACTTCAGAGTGTTACCTTTCAATAGAGACCAGAACCATGCATGTACTCCCAATGGTTCAAGAACAGCTTTCAGTTTACTTTGGGTACGCCTTGGATAGGCGTTTTAGGCTACTTTTACTGGAGCGGTAACAGGTTGAACCAGATTATTGAAACCAGTTTAACTGAACCAGATTATTTTAAACCAGTTTAACTGAACCACATTATTTAAACCAGTTGAACCAGATCAGCTTGTTTCCTTTGTGTTTACAGGGAACCTTCAGCGGCCCGTTGAACATCCGTCAGACCTTCAAGGTGTGAGGAGACGTTTAAACATATTACAGGTAAAGGTGTGTCCTCGGTCTCTGACCTCTGACTCTGACTCCAGATCTCTGAGAAGCAGTACTTTGTGACGGCGTTGGCAGCGCGGGCGAAGCTGAAGTCGTGGTCGGATGTAGACGCTCTGTTCACCAGCAGGAACTGGCTCGGCTTCACCAGGAAGAAGTCACCGCTCAGCTTCCAACGAGTCGTAGACATCCTGCAGAAGAACTCCGCCCCCACACAGGTGAGGAGGGCGGGGCCTAACTAACATCACCACCCTGTTGTGAGGGGGTTGATTGACATGTGTGTCATGTGATTGACATGTGTATCATGTGATTGACAGGTGCATGTGCGATCAACAGGTGCGTCCTGTGATCGACAGGTGCGTCCTGTGATCGACAGGTGCGTCCTGTGATCGACAGGTGCGTCCTGTGATCGACAGGTGCGTGCTGTGATCGACAGGTGCGTGCTGTGATCGACAGGTGCGTGCTGTGATTGACAGGTGTGTCCTGTGATTGACAGGTGCTGCAGGACTACGTGGCACTGGTTGATGATGCGGAGCTCAGGATCTCTTTGGCTCAAAAATACAAGTGTCATGACATCGTCATCAACGTGAGACTGTTAATATTAATGCTGTTCTGTGATTGGATGATATGTAAATGATGTCATAATGACTGGCATGTCTCTGGGCCAATCAGACGTACCGGGACTTGAAGGACCGGCAGCAGTTGATAGGATACCGAGGGAAGGTGGAGAGAGGATCAACGGAGGAGAAGAAGATAGAGGAGCTGCTCAACAACACGGTGAGGAGAGGGAGGAAGAGAGGGAGGAGGAAGAAGAGAGGGAGGAGAAGGAGAGGGGGGAGGAGGAAGAGAGGGAGGAGAGGGGAGGAGGAAGAAGACAGGGAGGAGGGAGAAGGAGAGGGGGGAGGAGGAAGAGAGGGAGCAGAAAGAGGGGGGAGGAGGAGGGGAGGAGGATGAGAGGGACGAAGAAGAGAGGGGGAGGAAGAAGAGAGGTAGAGGTGGTAGAGGAGAAGGAGCAAGAGGAGGAGTCATCTTCACCATTTGATCTGCCATGTTTTTTTTTCTTCTTCTCTTTCAGCAAATCCGGTGGAAGAACTAAATGATCTCGTTTCATTTGAAGACTTTTATTTTGAAACAAAAAAGCTCTTTCCTGAAGAGAAGTGCCATCACCGTGACAACAGAGCCGTCCAATCAGATCACATCTGCGTCTCATTGGTCACAGAGCCCAGTGCTGACTTTGACTCCGCCCACAGAACACAGGGTGGGTGGGGTTTGATTTTATGAATATTAATATTGAAAAAATAAATAAATATTTAAATGAATTGAGTGTTTTCTACTTGAGGAGGAGGAGGAGGAGAGGTTTGGTTTTTAAATTCCTTTTATTGATCCAGGAGACACCAGATCACTGTCACGTCATCGATTCAAAAAAATTAAATAAATCAACTCATCCAAACACAGAAAACGTATCGACGTATCACACATGAACGATCAGCTCTCCCTCCTCCCCCACGCAGCCCAAATGCGGCTGAAGGCCGTGACATTGTCCATTTGATAATAAGTGTGTTCCACCCTCAGTCTGGCCTTTAGCAGTCCCTTCAGAACCGGGACCAGCTCCACACTGCCGGCACTCTGAGCCCGGTTCCTGCGTGTTGTTACTGAACCGTACCGGACAAAAAGTTCACCAAAGTGTGGACCGCTTTCCTCTTTGGGACCAAAGACAAACAAAACAAACGTAAAAACATCCCCAAGACCCTGGAACCAGCTTTTTAAAAGTTCAAACAGTGCTGAGAGCCGAGGACACTGAACAAACAGATATATCAGAATACACCCCCCCCCCCCCAGCTCAGGATCAAGGTGCTCTGGACCTGTTTGTGGCTATTGCCCCGTGTCCAACCCTCCACTGGAGGTCTGCTTGTACAGAGACCTCCAGCTGCCTTTAGGAGAAACATCTGGACCACAGATGTATATCGATCAAACTAGATGTTATGATCTGCATCCAGCAGCAGCGTAAAGAATCTCAGAGTTACCTTTGATCAGGATGTCTTTTAACTCTCAGATAAAACACACTTCTAGGACTGCCTTTCTTCACCTACGTAATATTTAATAAATCAAGTACATCCCGTCTCAAAGAGATGCAGAGCAATGAGTTCATGCATTTGTTACCTCTAGACTAGATTACTGTGATTCCTTATTATCAGGCTGCTCTAATAAGTCTCTTAAATCTCTCCAGCTGATCCAGAATGCTGCAGCTCGTGTTCTAACAAGAACTAAGAGAAGAGATCATATTACTCCTGTATGAGCTTCTCTGCACTGGCTCCCTGTAACATCTAGAATAGAGTTTAAAATGCTTTTACTGACCGACTAAGCCCGAACTGGTCAGACACCATCATATCTTAAAGAGCTTATAGAACCACACTGAGATCAGATCAGATCATCCTTTATTAGTGCCTCAGTGGGACGGTCCAACAAGGTACAGAGCCAAGAACAAGAGCAGCAACCGGAGCAACAAGAGCAGCAATCGGAGGACTTCGTCTCTGTTCACGGAAAGAAGACAGCCGTTCCAGGACAAAGATTGAAAGACGGAGATTTTCCTCTCCCCCCTGTTTGACTTTAACAACCGGACAACAGATGGACGCAGCCGCCCTAAAGACTTTGTACTGAGTCTGAGAGAGCGCTGAACGGACTTCGTTGGCCTCGCAGGAGGAGCTGAAGGTTCGGCCGGACCTTCAGCTCCTGAAAACCCCAAAAGGACTTTTTATTACATTGTGAATCCAGCTCCACCGAGCCGCCTCGGCATCGAAAATTAATGAGTATAACCAGAGAAGAAATTGTAACCTGATTGAATCAAGTATCATATTATTTTATGTGAGCTGTAGCTGTGCCCTTGCTAATATATCCTGCAATAAATATCTAATCTGCATTTAAAGTAAAGTTCTCAAGAGCATTAATTTGCTGAGGTAGTAGAAGGTTAAAGCTATTGTATGTTAACAACAAGAGTTCTTAATGGTTATCCTAGTGACCGGTCCACTTAACAGTCCCTTACGGTTTTAGTTATAATCCTAGCCGTTAAAACCTAACCTGGCAATTTACCAAGAGCCCGGATCCAAAAGAGGAAAGCTGCCATAACTGACGCGACTAGGTAGAAGCGCTTGGCCAGGGTGGCCCCTCGGCCTAGTGCATGTTACCAGTGGAAGCAGGGTAGACGTCAGGAGTAACGGTAGTTAGCAGAAGCCAGGCGAGTTTCCTCGACAGAACACCAGAGAACCCCCGGATCTAACACGTGTTAGATCCGGGGGTTCTCTGGCCCGATACAGGGCTACCTACTGACTCAGCTCTCTATTAAAAGATTGTCGAGCTGATGTTGGGTCTGCATTGTTGGGTCTGGCATTTCGCATCATCCTCTTCACAATACCCCATAGATTTTCTATGGGGTTAAGGTCAGGCGAGTTTGCTGGCCAATTAAGAACAGGGACACCATGGTCCTTAAACCAGGTACTGGTTGCTTTGGCACTGTGTGCAGGTGCCAAGTCCTGTTGGAAAATGAAATCTGCATCTCCATAAAGTTGGTCAGCAGCAGGAAGCATGAAGTGCTCTAAAACTTCCTGGTATACGGCTGCGTTGACCTTGGACCTCAGAAAACACAGTGGACCAACACCAGCAGATGACATGGCACCCCAAACCATCACTGACTGTGGAAACTTTACACTGGACCTCAAGCAACGTGGATTGTGTGTCTCTCCTCTCTTCCTCCAGACTCTGGGACCCTGATTTCCAAAGGAAATGCAAAATTTACTTTCATCAGAGAACATAACTTTGGACCACTCAGCAGCAGTCCAGTCCTTTTTGTCTTTAGCCCAGGCGAGACACTTCTGACGCTGTCTGTTGTTCAAGAGTGGCTTGACACAAGGAATGCGACAGCTGAAACCCATGTCTTGCATACGTCTGTGCGTAGTGGTTCTTGAAGCACTGACTCCAGCTGCAGTCCACTCTTTCTGAATCTCCCCACATTTTTGAATCGGTTTTGTTTCACAATCCTCTCCGGGGTGCGGTTATCCCTATTGCTTGTACACTTTTTTCTACCACATCTTTTCCTTCCCGTCGCCTCTCTATTAATGTGCTTGGATACAGAGCTCTGTGAACAGCCAGCCTCTTTTGCAATGACCTTTTGTGTCTTGCCCTCCTTGTGCAAGGTGTCAATGGTCGTCTTTTGGACAACTGTCAAGTCAGCAGTCTTCCCCATGATTGTGTAGCCTACAGAACTAGACTGAGAGACCATTTAAAGGCCTTTGTAGGTGTTTTGAGTTAATTAGCTGATTAGAGTGTGGCACCAGGTGTCTTCAATATTGAACCTTTTCACAATATTCTAATTTTCTGAGATACTGAATTTGGGATTTTCCTTAGTTCTCAGTTATAATCATCAAAATTAAAATAAATAAACATTTGAAATATATCAGTCTGTGTGTAATGAATGAATATAATAGACAAGTTTCACTTTTTGAATGGAATTAGTGAAATAAATCAATTTTTTTTGATGATATTCTAATTATATGACCAGCACCTGTATGTATATGTATATATAGAGACTCACCTGATAAACAGATATAGACTCACCTGATTATACACATTGTGGCAAACCAGAGGGAAAAGCCGAGCCAACACAGCACAGGAGGCGGATCCCCAAGCTCAGGTTGGGGGAGGTGATAGAGGGAGTATACTATCCGGTGCAGATGCTGCAGCCACTATAGGCACATGGCAGTGGTCACACCTGCAGCCCATGAGCTAATTGGAAGGAGCAGCTGTGAAGCAGCAGCGGCAGACAGACTAGGCAGAGGATACAAAGATCCCCTGAACCTCTGGAGAGGAGCTTCAGCAGACCGGAGGTAATTAAGTGGACTCACCTCCCTCCTCTGCTCTGCCCAAACAGGACAGAGGAATCATCTCACGCTGAGTGTAGCCCGAAGGCCAAAGATCCCGACCGGGAGGAATCTTTTGTTGAGTTTGACCCTATCCCGCTTTACCCTACCCTGTTTATTAAAGGACACTTTTTGTTACATGGCTACTGTCTTTGAGTCACCGGTTTTATCGCTGAATCTTGCCTCCACGTCCCCCGGGTTGCCACAACATAAACAGATATAGACTCACCTGATCATATACATAAACAGATCTA
>NW_022280238.1:65168-65327 GCF_004355925.1 Anarrhichthys ocellatus | reverse complement strand
CTGATCATATACATAAACAGATCTAGACTCACCTGATCATATACATAAACACTTCAACCGTCTCACACTCACACAGGAGAGGAGGGGGAGGAGAGGAAGCAAGGAGGAGAGTAGAGGAGGAGAGGAGGAGGAGAGCAGAAGGATAAGAGGAGAGGAAGC
>NW_022280238.1:58825-65158 GCF_004355925.1 Anarrhichthys ocellatus | reverse complement strand
AGAGGAGAAGGATAAGAGGAGAGGAAGCAAGGAGGAGAGGAGAGGAGAAGGATAAGAGGAGAGGAAGCAAGGAGAAGGATAAGAATAAGTCGTCCTGTAGTAGCATCTCGTCTCCACCAGGTGTCTGTGTCTCTCTAACTTCTTCTTCATGTTGTTCATCTCTTTGCTCTTTGATGATCGGGTTTTCAGAGTAAAAGCCGCTTCCTGTTCTGTCTCGTGAAGAAGAAACAATGAATAATGAATGATGACGTGTTGGATGACGTGATTAATTAAACATGGCGGATGAATAAATGATGCTGCTCCTCAGTCTTTGTGCTTCAGTCAGAGAGCACGAGGAGGAGACACGCGGAGGAGACACGCGGAGGACGCACAAGGAGACAGGAGGAGGAGACACGAGGAGGAGGACACACGAAGAGGACGCACGAGACGGTGGTGAGTCTTATCTTTTAACGGTATACATCCATGTACTTATACACGGTCATAGTACATCACAGTATTACTGTACATTGTTCTAGCACTAAAATACACATGTAGTATTTCTGTCATAAAACTGTTTTTAACTTCATAATACTCATCAATATATTTATAATTTATATGTGATAACTAATCAATAGTTAATAAATCCTTCACTGGTTCTTTATTGAGACTTAAAAACAACAACTTTTGATGTAAATCACCTTTATACAATAATAACAATAATAATAACAATGATAATAATAATAATACAATAATAATAACAATAATACAATCATAATGATAATAATAATAATAATAATAATAATAAAGTGAAGTTTTAAGACTCAAAGTGGAATAAAATAAATACATAAAGTACTTGTACACAAGTATACAATCTTCTCGTCAGTACAACAATAAAACTCCTAAAAGGTTTTGATAATATTATTCATCACCTGTATACTAATATATAATAGAAATACTACTACTATGATAATACATAGTGCTCTGTTTACTTTAAAAATATTATATAATATTTATGTTCAGATTAGATTACTTTATATATTATAGTACTTTGATATATTTATACTGTGATATATATTATAGTACTTTGATATATTTACACTGTGATATATAGTATAGTACTGTGATATATTTATACTGTGATGTATAGTATAGTACTGTGATATATTAATACTGTGATGTATAGTATATATGGTACTTTTGATTTAATACTATTCATCACAGTATTATACACTAATCCGATATAATCATATTTATTTAGTAGAATATTTATATATATATATATATATATATACATGAGTGAATGAGTCTCATCATAATAATAATTACTTAATGTTTCAGTTAAAGAGGTCAATCACCAATAATTAAATCTAGGCCCCGCCCACCTGCAGTATTCAGAGCAGCTGATTGGACGTTGCTCTCAGTCACACAGATGACGTTGTCATTAATTTATGTTGTTCAAATGAAAGTATTGAGATTTATGAGTAATGAGGTCAGAATGTAAACAGCCAATCAGAGTGCAGCTGGTCCTCTGGAGGCAGACCTCACACATGATCTATACATATTAAAATATATATATAGCTATATATATACACTGTATATATATATATATGTATATGTGTATATATAAGTGTAAAGAATGCATCTCCAAATCAAACAGACGGATGTTTCATTGTTCTGAACAGACGTAGTTTGAAGTCGACTTGCTGTTTAAACATGTGACTCAGACACAAGATGATTCTGTGGTTTGACTTCCTGTCAGACAGAAAACTGAAATGAATCATCTTCTCATCAGAAGTTTGTGTTTGATAAGCAGACAACGATCTCCGTGTGTTTTCTGCTGATGGTTCATGTCACGATGTTTTTTAGTTTTCTCGGATGCGACAGGAAGGTATTATATATGATAATTAAATATGATTCATGGTCTTTCAATGGAATAATCATGTGTCGTAGATACGATAACTGAAAAAGCATAACTGAAAGACAATAATATAGATATAACGTAAAGAAAATATTAAGAAGAAAATATAAATACAATAATGTAAATACAAAAACTTAAATATAATAACGTAAGGACGATAACATAAATACAATAACGTAAAGACAAAAACTTAATACAATAACGTAAAGACGATAACGTAAAGACAATAACATAAAGACAATAACGTAAAGACGATAACTTAAATACAATAAGGTAAAGACGATAACTCGGCAACCCGAGAACCCGGTGGTGGACACCGGAGGTGAGGGAAGCCGTCAAGCTGAAGAAGGAGACCTTCAAGGCCTGGTTGGCCCAGGGGTCTCCTGAAGCAGCTGACAGGTACCGGCAGGCCAGAAGGGCTGCAGCTGCGGTGGTTGCGAATGCTAAAACTCGGGCATGGGAGGAGTTCGGGGAGGCCATGGAGAAGGACTTTCGGTTGGCCTCAAGGAGGTTCTGGCAAACCATCCGACGGCTCAGGAAGGGAAAGCAGGGCTTACCCCAGGCTGTTCTCAGCAGGGGGGGGGGAACTGCTAACCCGGACGGAGGACATCGTCGGGCGGTGGAAAGAGCACTTTGAGGAACTCCTAAACCCGACCAACATGTCCACTGCAGAGGAGGCAGCGCCTGAGGACCTAGGGGGAGGCTCACCCATATCCCTGGCAGAGGTCGCTGAGGTAGTTAAAAAGCTCCTTTGTGGCAAGGCGCCGGGGATGGATGAGATCCGCCCTGAGATGCTGAAGGCGCTGGACATAGTTGGGCTGTCCTGGCTGACACGCCTCTTCAATGTCGCATGGGGGTCGGGATCAGTGCCCATGGAATGGCAGACCGGGGTGGTGGTTCCCATCTTCAAAAAGGGGGACCGGAGAGTGTGCTCGAATTACCGGGGTATCACACTACTCAGCCTCCCGGGGAAGGCTTATGCCAGGGTGCTGGAAAGGAGGCTCCGACCGCTTGTCGAACCTCAGATACAAGAGGAGCAATGCGGATTCCGTCCCGGCCGTGGAACAGTGGACCAGCTCTTTACCCTCGCAAGACTACTTGAGGGGTTCTGGGAGTTTGCCCAACCAGTCTACATGTGCTTTGTGGACTTGGAGAAGGCTTTCGACCGGGTCCCTCGGGGGGTCTTGTGGGGGGTGCTGCGGGAGTATGGGGTGCCGGACCTGTTACAACGGGCGATCCGGTCTCTGTACGACTGCAGTAGGAGCTGTGTCCGCATTCTCGGCAATAAGTCAGACAGCTGCAGCTGCAGCAGTAAAGCAGGCGCTGCACCGGACCGTCTTGGTGAAGAGGGAGCTGAGCCGGAAGGCAAAGCTCTCAATTTACCACTCGGTCTACGTTCCTACCCTCACCTATGGTCACGAACTCTGGGTCATGACCGAAAGGACAAGGTCGCGGCTACAAGCGGCCGAAATGAGTTTCCTCCGTAGGGTGGCCGGGCTCAGCCTTAGAGATAGGGTAAGGAGCTCGGTCATCAGGAGGGAGCTTGGAGTAGAGCCGCTACTCCTTCGCGTCGAAAGGAGTCAGCTGAGGTGGTTCGGGCATCTAATTAGGATGCCTCCTGGACGCCTCCCACTGGAGGTTTTACAGGCACGTCCAACTGGGAAGAGACCCCGGGGAAGACCCAGAACACGCTGGAGAGATTACATCTCCCAGCTGGGAGCCTGGGAACGCCTCGGGATCCCCCAAAATGAGCTGGAACATGTTGCCGTTGAGAGGGAGGTCTGGGTCGGCCTGCTTGACCTGCTGCCACCGCGACCCGACCCCGGATAAGCGGTGGAAAATGGATGGATGGATGGACGATAACTTAAATACAATAAGGTAAAGACGATAACTTCAATACAATAACGTAAAGACGATAACTTAAATACAATAAGGTAAAGACGATAACTTAAATACGATAACGTAAATACGATAACGTGAAGACAATAACGTGAAGACGATAACGTAAAGACAATAACGTAAAGCTGTAAAGACGATAAGTTAGAGGTAACATAGATGCTAACAGCCTGAACAGAACAGGAAACATCCTTTGTCTTCCGTAGCTGATCTTGAATCTGATTGGTCGTCTCTTTCTTTCTGCAGACATCATGCATGAGCCTCCGCTGACCGAGACGTTTTCTCTGACGACCAACACAAGCTCAATCGAGTGCCGGCCCCCGTACGACGAAGGCCGGCTGCCGCTTGTGCTGCTGTACAGTGTTGTGCTGGCGGTCGGACTGCCGGCTAACCTGCTGACCGTCTACCTCACCTGGCTGCAGGTGTGCAGGAAGAACGTGCTGGGCGTGTACCTGTGGAGCCTGTCTCTGTGCGACCTCACATACCTGGGCACTCTGCCACTGTGGACGCACTACGTCAGCGGAGGTCACTCGTGGCCCTGGAGCTCGGCCGCCTGCAAGCTAACAGGCTACATCTTCTTCAACAACATGTACATCAGCATCTTCCTGCTGTGCTGCATCTCCTGCGACAGGTACGTGGCCGTGGTCTACAGCGTGGAGTCCCGCGGACTCCGCCGGCAACGCGTCGCCACCCTCATCGCCCTCTTCATCGTACTGCTGGTCGCCGTCGGTCACATCCCCGTCTTCACCATGAGGGAGGGCGACGCCGCCGAGGGCGACCGCCGCTGCTTCGAGCCGAGTCAAAGCAGCGCCACGGTGACGGGCTTCAACTACGCTCGCTTCGTGGTGGGCTTCCTGGTACCACTGCTGGTGCTGGTGGTGACCAACCACGGCATCCTGGCTAACGTGCAGCGCAGTACCGGGCTGCGGAGAGAACAGAAGGCGCGTGTTGGCTGGCTGGCGGTGGCGGTGGTGGTTCTGTTCCTGGTCTGCTTCGCCCCGTACCACCTTATCCTGCTGGTCCGAGCCGTCATGTTCCACTTCCCCCAGCTGGAGGACTGTCTGTTCGAGAGGACCATGTACACGCCGAACACCATCTCGCTCGGTCTGTCCACTGTCAACAGCGCCGTCAACCCCATCCTCTACGTCCTGTCCAGCGACAACATCCGCAAAGAGCTGAGCCAAGGACTCGTGCAGGTCTGGGACAGAGCTCACCTGAGACCGCGATCCCACAGCAGCCACAACAAGATCCAGCCCACCAAGAACTCCTCAGACCTGAATGTAGTGACCGAGACCGAGAGGCACCAGGGAGGAAAACCACCGGGGACCTGAAAGGCCGACCTCTGCTGGAATCTACTGGTCTTTTCTGGAAGAGTCCCACCAGTTGTGGGTCTGAACATGTACTTTGAGTAACAGGAAGGAGATCAGAACGGTTATTGGTCATCTCGACCAAAGATGAACCGGACGAACCAGATCAATAAAGTTGATCAAAAAAGTTTTTAAACTGAGACTTTTCAGACTCTCCGATTTGTTTAATAAAGAACAAACTGAAACCGTTTCTTATTTGTTCATTTCAGTGAATATGTGATATCCTGAATAAAGTGAAATATTTGAATTTATACAAAATAAATTGAATTAAATCAGCTGTGTGACCACGTGTTCCTCACGAGGATACTATCTCGTTCACTAGTCGGGTTTTATGTGTTGAGACAACTTGAGCCGCGAAGCATACGACGGGTTTCTCCACGTTTCATCACTTCCTCATTTAGATCAGCTCTCACTTGTGTTTGTGAGGTTACGTTGAACGTAATATCCCAGCACACCTGAGTCTGTGAGTTAAAATACGTTAACGTGCTTCAGACGAGTCGTAGCTGCAGCTTTAAATATTTATTTTATTAACAAGATCTGTTTAAATGTTTTTCATGATTTACATTTAAAGGACATGTTTTCATCTTTGTGTGTGTGAGTGTGTGTGTGTGTGTGAGTGAGTGAGTGTGTGTGAGTGTGTGTGTGTGTGTGTGTGTGTGTGTGTGTGTTAGTGTGAGTGTGTGTGTGTGTGACTGTGTGTGAGTGTGTGTGTGTAAGTGAGTGTGTGTGTGTGTGTGTGTGAGTGTGTGTGTGAGTGTGTGTGTGTGTCTGACAGACGGACAGAAAACACCAAACCAGGATAAAAAGTGTGAATCTAAACTAGTCTGTGTGAAAAACACGTTGAGCTCTTTTGAGGCATCAACTTGCAGAAGACGTTTGAAGTGAGTGGTTAACAGGAAGTGATTTAGTGAAGCAGAAACAGGAAGTTCAAGAAATGGTGAAAGGATGTTTCCACAAAGAAAATGTTTTCATTATCTTTCAAAAACGCATCAAAGTGTTTTGTAGTTCACACTAATCTGACATCTGAGTCAGAGTTTCTGTGACTGGAAATTATTTTCTGTCCTCTGTGTATGGTATATAATACAAAATCATGAAAGGTCACAGTATAGTACGTCATAACAAAGTCATAGTATTTTATTTAAAGTCATAGTATTTTATTTAAAGTCATAGTAT
>NW_022280238.1:34829-58815 GCF_004355925.1 Anarrhichthys ocellatus | reverse complement strand
GTATTTTATTTAAAGTCATAGTATAGTATTTTATTTAAAGTCATAGTTTGGTATGTTTTATGTTATTAAATGTCATAAAAAGTTGAATCATTGATCTGAATGTTGAGGAATCTTCTTCATCCCAAATGTAAATAGTTGATCAGCTGATGTCGTTAACTGATCTCAACATGTTGAAGTTTCTTCAGTCGTGACCTCAGAATGAACGGAAGATAATTTCATGACCACTGAAGAAGACCATGTGTGTGCCTGAAAGCTCTACAAGCAGAATAGTGGCCAAATCCCAATGTCCCTCCTAAACCCTCTGACCCTGAACCCTCAAACCCTGAACCCTCAAGGACTCACTGACATCACCTGGTGAGTGTGAGAGACTGTGAGGGCTTGAGATGGTGGAAATAGGAATGGGACAGCACTTTGCTGCAACACATCACGTTACCATGACAACTACAATAAATATGTATAACTGTATTTATTTTATACTTTGTACTCCCTGATATTAAAGTCTTCAGGCTCTTTCCTCACTAGATGAGGTAACTTCATATCATCTCTTTACTCGTTTATGTCAAAACAGCTTCAATGACAAAATCTAATATTTGATGAATAAATAAATAAATATCTTCTGATTTCATGTTTATTTTTTGTTCCATCTTTAACCCTTAATATTTCTGTGTAAATTTATTATGACAGGCTGAACACACGTGATCCATCCTCTTTGTTTACCTTTTTTTTTTACGTCTCCATGCGTCCACTGGTTACCCCGTGTTTTACGTCACATTGCAATGATTTGTGGGTAATTCCCTTAGGCTAAATCAGCATACCATGCTGACTTACGGAAAGGGTTCATAAAGGGCTCAACATGTCTGCTAGAACCTCAAACACTCGATGATGTGACAGTGGGACAGCCCTAAAACCTCACGGACTTCGCATGTTCTATTCATGTTTGGTTATTATAAATAAAGTTTGTTGAACAATAAACCAACAGTGACTCTTCAGATACTTTTATTGAGTTTCTGTTCCATAATTACAAAGATTCTTTAACTGGTGAAACAAAGCAGTAGTGTCCCCCCCCCCCCCCCCCCCAGAGGGCGGGGGGTGCAACAGGAAAGATCATCACTGACACAAAATCAAAGATTATTTTTCTCCTAAAACAACAATATTGATGATGTGCAATTTAACAAAAGTTTAAAAATGAATTCATACAGTGTTTTTTCATCAGAGTGAGACCTCCGTCACCGTTAGCTCGGCGGCTAACGTCCTGCTAAAGCTTATCAACAACTTATTTAATAGAGAAGAAGAGGAGGCGATTGGTCCCTCAGAGCCAATCAGACTAAGGGTCACACACAGCAGCCATCAGCAGGGTTAAAACCAGGGGGCGGGGCTTCCCAGCAGGTCAAATCCAACAAAAATAAAAGCAGCTGGAAGCTCAGACTCACCCCGCCACAATAAAATCTAAACTCAGTCTGCAGACTGATTGGTTCATAAAACCCCTCCTCCCTCACGTACAGGGGGCGGGGTCACGCGGAGGCGGAGCCTCAGGGATCCATCTCCAAACCGTCCAATGTGAGCTGGCTGCGGTGGGGGGAGTTAGGACTGGGAGGGCTGCTGGGGTTAGAGCTGTTAGAGGGGGTCGAGTGTTTGGTGGAGTCCGAGTCCGGCTGGAGGGAGAGAGAGAGAGAGACAGGTAAAGAGAGAGAGAGGTAGAGAGAGGTAGAGAGAGAGACAGACAGAGAGAGAGAGACAAGTAGAGAGAGAGAGATAGAGAGAGACAAGTAGAGAGGGAGAGAGAGACAGACAGAGAGGGAGAGAGAGACAAGTAGAGAGAGAGAGAGAGCGGTGGAGAGAAGTAGCGAGAGAGAGAGACAGGTAGAGAAAGAGAGAGAGACAGGTGGAGAGAAGTAGAGAGAGAGAGACAGGTAGAGAGAGAGAGAGAGAGAGACAGGTAGAGAGAGAGAGAGAGAGAGAGACAGGTAGAGAGAGAGAGACCGGTGGAGAGAAGTAGAGAGAGAGAGACAGGTAGAGAGAGAGACAGAGAGAGGTGGAGAGAAGTAGAGAGAGAGAGAGACGGGTAGAGAGAGAGAGAGACGGGTAGAGAGAGAGAGAGACGGGTAGAGAGAGAGAGAGAGACGGGTAGAGAGAGAGAGGTGGAGAGAAGTAGAGAGAGACAGGTAGAGAGAGAGAGAGACAGGTAGAGAGAGAGAGAGACAGGTAGAGAGAGAGAGAGAGACAGGTAGAGAGAGAGAGAGAGAGAGAGAGAGAGCGGTGGAGAAAAGTAGAGAGAGAGACAGGTAGCAAGAGAGAGACGGGTAGAGAGAGAGAGAGACGGGTAGAGAGAGAGCGAGAGAGACGGGTAGAGAGAGAGAGATAAATACAGGTCAAAAGAGACAGGTGGAGAGAAAGACATGTAAAGTGTGTTAAACTTTGTCCTTCTATTTTGTAGTTCTGATATCTAACTCAGTGTTGATGGTAAATGTAGTCCATTCTGACCCACAGAAGAACTACAGGTTGGTATTTAATCTGGATCAGAACCACCTGACATCCCATAATATGAGACTGGAGGATGTTCTGGATGAGGAGTCAGCAGAATACTCATTCACAGAGTGTGTATGTGTGTGTCTGTGTGTGCGTGTGTTTGTGTGTGTCTGTCTGTGTGTGTTTGCGTGTATGTATGTCTGTGTGTGTTTATGTCTGTGTTGATGTGTACATGTGTTTTTGTGTGTTTATGTCTGTGTGTGTGTGTTTTTGTGTGTGTGTGTGTGTCTGTGTGTGTGTTACCTCCAGGTCCTGGTCCAGTTCAGAGATGCTTCGAGATGAAGCTCCTCCAAAATCTGAACCAATAAACACAGATTAAATGACATCACATCTCAGCGATTGTCTCGCACGTCAATATAATATATTATTATCTATACATTATATAATATTATATATATATAATATATAATATTGACGTGCACAAAATACCTGAAAGTTCTGTACAGTCCTGTACAGTTGTGTGTATTTACAGTTGTGTGTGTGTGTACCTGAGGCTGTGCGTGTGATGTGCGTCTTGCTCCTCTGTTGCCGGGAGATACTGGACAGTGGGCGGGGCTTATCTTTAACTGGGTCATCCTGAGAGGAATGCATCACACTCTACACACACACACACACACACACACACACACACACACACACACACACAAATATAAAACAAGAGTTACAGATATAACTAGGGTTCTATGAATCCTGGATGACTGATAGAGCCCGGCCCCAAGGAACCAGAGCCCGGCCCCAAGGAACTCTCAAGTTGTTCAGATGAACTACTAAGGGCTTCTGCAGCAAGGACTCATGGAAGATGTAGTTTCTGGCGTCAGGACATTATAGACTACAGTTCACCACACTGTTACTGATTCAGGACCAGGTGAGTGAAGTCGTGAGCAAAGACAAGAAGCGGCGTGAGAGGACAGGAAGTGGAGTAAAAGGACAGGAAGTGGAATGAAAGGACAGAAAGCGGTGAGAAAAGACAGGATGTTAGAGCCATATTTTTAGTTCAGTGTTCTTTGTTGCCACTGATAAAAATAAAATAATAATATAATCCTGCGGGCTTAATCATATTCTTCTGGGTGAAAGTACAAAAGTTTGCCGCGCTTCTCCTCACACAGCGTTTGCCAACACCTGCGCAAAAAATACATCAAAACGTGCGGCCTGATCGAGAATCGTGTGCTATCGATTTTCTAGAGATTCGCCCAGCGGTTTTCCCGAAAATCTGAGCAAAATTTCTCCATTGACTTGAATGGGGTTCCGGCGTGAAGAGAACTAAAAAACACTTAACTTTGGGCCCATGTTGACTAGCCGTACATTAACGTAGAAACATGATTCAAAGTTTAAAACGTAGACAAAACGCTGCACTTTATTGAGCCAAATGGACACTTTGATAGCTAGCACAGTTTTCATGAAGTCACAGATTAAGTTTCAGGAAAATTTTGGGTCTGTTTCAGATTTCATAATGGGTGTGTATTGCACGGCTCGTTAAGAGCTAGAGTGAGAGCATAACCGTCAGAGTGGAGCGGAGCAGGAAAATCTTCTGTGATTTTTCCGAACAAATTGCTCCAGCTCCCAGTTTTTAATGTTTATACACCATTTTTGGCCCAAAAGCTTGGAAATCTGCTGTCGCACACAACTGTCTATGGAATCCAACAGATTTACACATTTGGCTCAAAGAGCCGCAGAGCGACATGAACTCCAACCAACTGCTCCATTAGACTCCATGTTAAATCTCACCACTCATTTCTCAAAGAAAGCAGACAGTACCAGTTTTGTCTATTGCTCTGGAGCTCACATTATTAACACCACAAACATAAAAAACACATCAGCGCGTTCGACACGGTATCCGTATTTTGGCACTCAGACTCCTGCTTTTTGTTAAAAGGAGTTAGGGGTTTTGTTCAAAATCACTGATTACTGCAACGTTTCTTAATCAGTCTGTGCGTCCTCACCATGGCAACCAGTTACACACACACACACACACACACACACACACACACACCTTGGAGATGTTCAGTCAAAGGCATTGTTAGACCTCCTGTCCGTCTGTCTGTCTCTCAAACATTATGATTATGTCTCCTCTCCTCTCTCGCACACCAAGTCCCACCCTTTCAAAATAAAAGCCCCATGGATTAACTTTATCTTTACATGAAGCTCAGAATGAGGTTCATGTAAAGAAATGTTAAGTTCAAGTTTTTCCATCACAAATACAGAATGTAATTTCCAAAAGCTTCTCAAACAAAGATGAATATGTTCAGTACAGAACAGGATGTTCAGTCCAAGAGTATAAATCTAAAATGCAGAAAAGAGAGAAGCGATATCTCAATCGAACCTCAACGACACTACCGGTAACACTGGCGTGTGTATATATTGTGACGTCTTCGGGCAGTAGAAGCCACAATGTCAACATTTATTGCGGAATTCTTTTGTTTTGATTACAAATCATAATTTCTAATTTTGCTAATATATTTGTATGATCTAAACACATTCCTTTGATTTATGAATGGAAGTTAAATTCGTATTCTGAATAATAATTTTTCTTTGGGAAGTTTTGTTATTAATGAGGATCAGCTGGGATAAGAGGAAGAGGTGGGACTGAGTCTCGGGTTGTCTTTCCTCGGTGTAGAACGGGGCATCGGCAGTCTTTGACCTTACTTTAGACCGATTATATGTTGCTGTTAATAAGTTTGTTGAAAATGAAAATAAATCAATCAAATAACAGCAATGGAATCAGCGTCTGCAGATTCATCATTTGGACGAGTCGAGAAACGGAGTATAGAAGAACAAAGAACAGGCCGCCACACGGGAGACCACTGTAGACCAGGCAGGAGACAAGTGGTGAAGTGAAGGAAAGGAGAGGAGAGGTAGAGCAGGGGTGAGGGAGACAGAGAGAAGCTGGCCTACCATTCCCAGAGAGGAGGTTGAGGGAGAGGAGGAGGAGGAGGAGGAAGGCTGCAGGAGGCTCTGCTGGGAGGAAGAAGAAGAGGCGTCTTTCTGCAAGAAGGCGCCGGCCGACGCCGACGTCATGTGATAGACATGCTCAAAGTTGGAGGGGGGAGAGATGAGGGAGTGACGGAAGGAGGAGGGGGATGGAGAGGGGGAGAGGACATCACCAACCTGAAGATCAGGGGGGAGGAGGAAGGTGAGACAGGGGGAGGAGAGAAGAGAGGAGTCAGTGTGATGGACAGAGCTGTCAGAGGGGAGAGGAGGTGAGGGAGAACATGCCGGCAGGAGGAGACGGTGGAGCAGGGAGGAGGAGTTACCAGAGGGAGGTCCATGAGGACCTGCATGCCGTCTCCTGGTCCCATGTGGGCCACGTGGTTAAAGTTTGTGGGATTAGAAATCATCTTTGATCTGAGCTCCGGATCCCTGAGCATCTCCCTAAAACAACACACACAATAACACACATTAATACACATTTATTACACACAATAATTAATACACATGAATGAAAGAGTCACCTCCTCTGCTGAAGCCGCTCCTCCTCTGGAACCTTAAACAGGAACTTCCTCTTGCTGCGAGTTCGAACCATTAACTTCCTGCTCTGGTCCGAGGTCTCCGGGATGGTAAGATCTCCCTCTGAGGACAGACAGGTAGAGATGGGTGAGCTTCAGGACCCTGAAGTAGTGAGACAGGTCCAGGTGAGTCCTTACCTGACGAGGAGTTGCTGAAGTAGATCAGACGAGGAGGTTCTGAGCTCAGCAGGTTTAAGGTTCCTTCAACATTCAGAGGGCGGATCTGAGGACAGAGACTGTGATGTCATTGACTGCTGCTACACTGCGATTGGCCGGTTCCCAGCAGTGCCGAGCTGTGATTGGTTACCTTGCGGAGGGAGATGGTCTGGACCCACTCTGCAGTGTGAATATCGAAGACGTCGAGTCCGTATTCACTGTAGACCGTCAGGTGGGAGGAGTTGGAGCCTGGAGAGACAGACAGGTGTTGATGAATACCTAGAACCTGGTTCCACATCTGGTGACGGTCTATGAACTGGTGTAAGTAACGTACTGCATGCCAGCGGCGTGGCGGGCCACATCAGCTCCTGGGTTCTGGACCGGCGGCCCTGTCCGTCCACATAGATGCCGAGCTGGCTGAAGCAGAGCAGCGACTCGGTGGATCCAACCTCCAGGGCGTGCAGGGCGTCCAGCGGCTGCTGGGCCAGGAAGGCCAGCGACGGGTCGGCCGGGCTCACCAAGCTGATGGGGGACGACTCCCCCTGCAGGGCCAGCAGAGCGAAGCCCGAAGGATAACCGACGCACAGCCGCTCCCTCACCATGCCCAACCACTGCACCGTGCCCGGAGCCTGCAACTCCCACAGCTTCTTATGGTGGGGCTTCGCCCGGGTGATCTCGTAGCACAGAACCTGGAGGATCAGAACCACAACGTTAGAACAGGAGCAGAACCATAGCTAGGTGGTTTTCACCGTCCTGGTCCCGTCCTCCAGAATCCTGACCTGACGTTTGACGGCAGCCAGCAGGCAGGCGGGGCCTCCGGGTCGGAGCACCCCAGTGGTCAGAGCCTGGCAGCCTTTGGTCTCCGTCAGCTTGATGTCGAAGGCTCCCTCGGCTCCCTCCAGCACCCCCCAGTGGTGGAGGTGAACGTGACGATTCCGACCACAGAGCAGAGCGACGATCTTCTCCTTCGGGATCAGATCGATCTGATAAACCTTCTTACTGTCTGCTGCTCGCACGATCACTGGAGGGAGAGTGAGAGAGAGAGACAGACAGCGAGAGGTGAGACATGAATCGATTATCAACAGTCCAAATGTCCGTCTGTCCACCTGTCTCACCGTCTCTGGTGACCTCCACCACAAACAGTCCGTCTTCGGTTCCCAGAGCGATCCTCTCCCGGTCTGTAGGGACAGGAAACATGGATTCATCAGTACTAGTACTCAGTACACAGTGTGCCAGTAGTAGTATCAGTTGTAGGAGTAGTCGCTGACCGAGCACAGCAGCAGACAGCGTGGTCTTGATGAGGGGCAGCGAGGCGTCGTAGGCCTCATGCAGGACGTGGACCTGTTGGTTCTTCAGGAGGTTCTTGGTCAGGATGCTCTGCAGACCCTCCAGGATCCGGACCCACTTCCTCTTTTCCACCTCACTCTCCGCCAGCACCAGCAGAGACAGTGCCGACAGCTGAGAGATCAGCTGTGACGACGTCACCTGATCGTGGCAAAAACAAAGGATAGGGGTCACATGGAGGTCAGAGGTCAAACAGCGAGAGGTCACAGGAGATCTACCTACCCTGAAGATGCAGGGGATGTCCTTCCTGGTGGCGTGGATCACATCAGACGCCAAGACGGAGCTGACGGAAAACTCCTCGTCTCTGGAACACACGAGAACAAGTTAAAGGATTATCTGGGCAACTGTGGCTAAGTGGGTAGCAGGGCCGTCCTTCAATCAGAGGATCGGTGGTTCGATCCCCGGCTCTGGCTCGCATGTCGATGTGTCCTTGAGCAAGACACTTAACCCCAAAATTGATCCCATTGCTCCCTACGGTGTAGAAATGTGATTGAATCTGAATTGTAAGTCCCTTTGGATAAAAGCATCTGCTAACTGACTGTAATGTAATGTAATCTTATCTTAATATCAATAAACCAGAATGATCAAATCTAACCCTAAACCTTCTGTAGACTACAGAGTGCTGACAGTCACCTGAGATCCAGCACCAGACTGGCCCCCACCCCCGGCTGGGTGGACTTCCCCTCTGGGACATCGTAGAGGAACAGTTTACAGTCGGAGACCAAAGCGAAGGCTCGCTGCCAGCCCTTCTTCACGCCGCTGGGCTTTGGGATCTGAAAGAAAGACGGCAGCAGTTACCCTGACGTAGCCTTTGTAGGCGGTGCCCATACCTCATGACCTCATCCCTTACCTTGACGTAGCCTTTGTAGGCAGTGCCCATACCTCATGACCTCATCCCTTACCTTGACGTAGCCTTTGTAGGCAGTGCCCATACCTCATGACCTCATCTCTTACCCTGACGTAGCCTTTGTAGGCAGTGCCCATACCTCATGACCTCATCTCTTACCCTGACGTAGCCTTTGTAGGCAGTGCAAATACCTCATGACCTCATCTCTTACCCTGATGTAGTCTTTGTAGGCGGTGCCGATGCCTCATGACCTCATCACTTACCCTGACGTAGCCTTTATAGGCGGTGCCGATGCCTCTCTGGACGTCGATGCCCTGCGGCCTCTTGGCGTGCTCTGCTGGGATTGGACAGACCAGGGGGGCGTGGTCTTTACAGGAAACATGGCAGATGAAGGAGCACACTGAGGAGAGACAGACAGAGTCAGGACCTTTGTGTTGACTAGTCTGGAACAAATAACTATATCTTATCAGCCTTTCAGGACCCGTTGCCGTCTAACCAGGAAACAAACAGTCTGACAACATTACATTACAGTCATTTAGCAGACAATTCAGATTCTATCACACCGTAGGCACAGCTACGTGAGCAATTTTTGGGGTTAAGTGTCTTGCTCAAGGACACATCGACATGCGACTAGCGGAGCCGGAGATCGAACAGCCGATCCTCTGATTGAAGGACGGCCCTGCTCTCCACTTAGCCACGGTCGCCCAACATTTCAGTTGGATCTGGTCTACCTGCTAGGAGGAGTACATCGGTGTATAAAGCATGTAGTTTCCTGTTGCCAGTAGCTGGCGCTATGAATATGGGTCAATGTTGGAGTGGAGATGTCTTCAGGACATGACTCTGATCCATGTTACGGCAACATGGTTCTAAGAAGACTGAAAAGCTTCACAGTTTAGCATCACAAAGGTCTTAAGACTGTGCTGACCAAAGTCGATCCGGTGAAATCTGTAGCAGGAGTTAATTAAAGTGCCTGGAAATGGCCCAAAACATCACATTCAATTCAAAATGGCCGACTTCCTGTTGGGTTTTATGTTTTACCTCCAGAGGCTTTTTTGGGCATCTCCACATGTTATGTCGACCAAATTTCATACATCTAGGTGCAACACCCATGATTAAAACCCATAAAACATAAATCTTCACTACTTCTGTTACAAAGTGTTTTACGCTTTTGAGCTCCTTTAGCCGCTCAAACATGAGATTCACTAGAAGAAGAATTATGAACAGAGATTCCAATGGTAACATTAGCGGGAACCAGGGGCGTCGTTAGGCCTATTTTAGCTTGGTTTCTAGGTTTTATTTTGGCTTCTGGTTTGTATGTTTTCTCCCCCTTCAAATTACAATCCAATAGCCTATCATCATACTTAACGATATAAACCCCGGGCACTAGGACCTTGGGGACGCTGCTGCGCTGGCTTTCTCACTCTGCCAAGTAACGTCTCTCGTCAACGACAGCCAGGATTATAGCCAAGGAGTTTAGCTCAAAGTAAATGATGCCGGAGTGAAATTGTAAGTACAGGTAGTTACAGAATGAATCTGTAGTTGTTAACGATTGTTACCTGCTTAAATTTAGGTTTACTTGAGGCAAATTAAAGGGAATATTGTAGTGGGCTATGTTAACACTAAGCTAGCCAGCTAGCTAGCTATTTTGTTAGAAGCTGTCTCCAGTGAGCAAGAGTGTGAACGAGCGAATTCTAAATACAATAAATAACTATCGACATCTCTCTATTCTTTGCATTAATATATCTCTCTAGTATTTCGAAACAATAATATCAGTCCCTATAGAACGTTGTTGTTTATAATCAGTTAATGCTAGTGAACACTAAATGTCATAGTGTCCCTCATAACGCTATTGTACCGCTACATCATCCAATTCATTGACCAGATATAAGAAGATTCCTTCCATTTCAGCCCATCATACAATATTTATCATTCGATAATTAAGATGTGTTTTTTTATTTTTGTTATTCATGTTTTTTTTCCATTGAATGGTATATTAGACACTGAACTAGTTCATCTTTATCTCAGTGATAGTGTCCAAATGAGCATAAAATATCACTGGTATGTAAAAACTACACGGACAACAATATAGATGTAAATGTTAATGTAAGAAGGTGTTGTGTACCTTCACAGGCGTATCCCTGTCTGAGGAGTCCCACCATCAGTGAGGTGCAGTGTGTGCACTGAGTCGGACTGGAGAAGGTCTTGATGCTCAGCTGGTGAGCTTTGGGCTGTGAACACACCACACAAACATGATCAATATGACCTACAGGTGACATCTCACCTGGGGAAACAGTAGCGTACCTTTAGTGTGGTCAGTGCTGAGCTCTGGTAGGTGGGGGAGGGGCTCGCTGGGACTGACGCAGCTTTAACTTCCTGTTGAAACAAACGGGACAAGACTCAGGTAAGGACAGGTAAAGGATCAGTCACGATTCTCTGAGTCCACAATTCAACTTCACCATTCGATTTCCAATTGAAACTTGTTTTTCTGGCCTGTCATTTACATTTTGAAATACCTGTATAACAGAAGCTACGAGGTACCAGATTTTTGTTGAAGAGAAAAAATACTTGTGAGAAAAGACCATCCTGCTTTGATTCATAATTATTACATACGTGGAGGATCCGTGTTTGTGACTGACCTCGTGTTCGGAGGTGGTGGAGGGTGAAGGGGGTGTGGTCTCTGACTTCAGGGGGGTGGAGTCTATGTCTGCGGTCTGCAACGTCAAAAACAGGAAACATTGAACATCACTGTTGACACACTTCAACATGTATGAAAACCTCTCAGTCCAACTGTGTTTCTACTGATGACTGAGTTTATTAAGTAAACACTGAGTTCTCCTGAAATTACAGCTCAGTATTAAATCATTGTGAAGGAAAGGTTATAGTTCATTGCAAACATTATTTATACATCACATTTATATCCGGCTCAGTGAAACATGGACGTACAGACAACTATCACTGGATTACTGTGATACTGATTAGACGTTTATTGTGGATGGACCTCAGTGATAATATGAATATGTTTCATGTTTCACTGATTCATGAACTAGAGAAAGAGGGAGAGTTTTTACTCCGATTCCCTTCCTGCAGTAGCTCTGTGGCGCCCCCCTGTGGAGGCTTCTGTCTGTTACAGACCAGAGCCACAGGATGCTTATTTATTCATTGAAATAAATAGATGTGACCTGGTAGTTTCACTGAAGAAGACCATGGGATTTGGTCAAAAGATCTACAAGTAGCAAACAAGCTAATATTTCACCAGATAGCAGTAAAATGTAGCTACAATCTTCAGTGATGGGATCCTTTAGTGTCTGCTGATTGGCTGAACAACCCGCTGATGTTCCTGAGAGCCAATCAAGTGAAAGGTGGCTAAACAGGTGTGAGGTCATTGGGGTTAAAGGAGTCTAGCTACTATTAGCACAAAGCTAGCAGCAACAACTGAGGTTAGATCTGACAGCTAGCTGCCCCGGAGGATTGTGGGTAAGGGTATCGGTATGCAGGGGATTGTGGGTAACATGGCAGATGAACTTACGTCTTCCCAGAGAGCGAGCAGCGAGGAGGAGGAGCAAACTGACGCCTCCATGTTGCAGAGAGAAACAAACAGCTTCAGAGACTACACCTGAGTGACATCATCATCATCATGTGACATCATCATCATCACGTGACATCACGTGACCTGCTGCTTGGTGAGTTCCGGGGTTAAATACCAGGTACTCTTCATATGTTCCCGTTATAAGCGTTGTAATATTGTTACTAGGGGGAGGAATATTCAGAGAAAAATATCTCTGAATTTACTAAATTAATGTCGTAACTTTACAGGAAAAAAACTTGAATATTCTCTGAGATTAAACTCACAAAATAATTCAGAAAATAGTTGTAAAAATAGTTTTTTTTCCACTCACTTTGATCAACCTCATCACAACACTGGTAACTGTAATTCTAACAGTATTTACTTTTGTTCATAACATGAAAGAGAAAGTGTTTATGTATCTCTGATTATTACCCCCCCGCCCATCAGGATGTGATTCACAGGTAGTAAAGTCAACAACAACAACAAGAGATGTTTCACATCCTGTTTGTCTTGTGACACCTTTAAACTAATTATCCTAGCAACAGCTGGTCCCAGGTTTAATCATCACGTGACCCCTTTTGGAGGCCCTGGGCCTCAGGTTGAGAACCACTGTATTAAGAGGTCACAAGGAAAAGAGGCTTGAGACAACCGAGCAGACAGACGGGTGAGACAGACAGGTGACTCACTCTGAAGCTGAGGTCAGGAGCCAAAGGAGACGTGTTGAAATATTCAAATATGGAGTCCTGGAAGTCTGGAAGCTTCAGACCTGCAAAGAACCAGATTAGAGGCAAACACCTGAATGAGGTCATTTGGTTAGTTTTACCTGAGGGACCACGTACAGGACCATGAACTGAACCCTGAGGGACTCCAGGTGGTCTCACCTTTGTCAGAGCGGGAGCGGCTGTCCTCCATGTCTTTCTTCAGACTCTCCACCTGCTCCCCCATCTCCCGACTCCTCTCCTCCGACTCCTTCAGCTTACTGCAGACAGACAGACGGACAGACAGGTGAGGAGACAGGCAGGTGAGGAAGGAGAAGCTGTTGTTCTCTGTGTGACCTCTGACCTCTCCAGGTTGATGTTGGCAGCTTTGACTTTGCGCAGCTCCTCCTGAACCAGCTGCTTGGCTCTGATCTCTGCATCCAGAGCCGACTGGAGCTCCAGACGAGCCGACATGTCCAACTTCTGACTGCGACGCACCTTCCACAGGGGGTCCTACGAGAGGGGGGGGGGGGGGGGACAGTCAGTGGTACTGATGGAGAACATCTACAGAGCCCAGCAGATTTTTATTTGGATTTTATGTAATAGACCAACACTAAAAAGACAAAGATGGTAAAGTGAAATGAAAAAACAACAACACAGTGCTACTCCTGACCCAGGGACCCCCTGACCCAGGGACCCGTGAGACAGCAAGCTGAAAACTTTTGTGAAAGAATTCCAGGCTCTCCGGGTTTGAAAGGTGCGTGAGATTTGTGGTGTTGCTACTGGTTCCAGAACTGGTTCTGTATGTATGTGTGTGTGTGTTACCAGAGGTCTTGTTCCTAGACTGGAGCTGCGCAGTGTTTCCAGCTCCTCCGTCATCTTGGTAGCCAGAGCCTGAAGGTAGCCTCGAGCATCCTTCTCATCGCTCACCCTGAACACACAGACACATGTTAGTAACACAGAGCACCTCCTCCTGGTCCACCAGACACACATGTTAGTAACACCGAGCACCTCCTCCTGGTCGGACTCACCACTGGATGATCTCTGCAATCTGAGCCTCCCAGTGAGCCACGCTCTCTTTCTTAGACGACAGGTCCTGCAGGTCGTCCTCCAGCTGACGGTTCTGAGCCGTCAGTTGATCCACAAATGAACACAGCTAAGAGAAAAGTAGTGTTACTAACTGATCATGTGCAGTCACTATATTTGATATATTTAATTAATGGACTACTTTAAGTCAGGACTACCGTACGTCAAGACTACGGCCTTTCAAGACGACTGCACTTCAGGACTACTGTACTTCAAGACTTCGGGAACTGTACTTCAGTACTTGATGACTACAATACTTGACTTCAATACATCAGTACTTCAGTACTTGAGGACTACAATACTTGACTTCAATACGTCAGAACTTGAGGACTACAATACTTCACCTTGTCAGTTTCAGCCGTAAGTTTGCGGTTTTCTTCTGTCAGAAGGTTTTTCTCTCGTTCAGATTTCTCCTTCAGAGCTGAAACAGCTTCATCCATCTCTGCTTGTCTGCAGGAACAAAACAAAACCTGTGTCAGGACTCACCTGACCCTCATGCTGACCTGGTTCAGGACCCCCCTTGCTGACCTGGTTCAAGACTCACCTGCCTCCCTTGCTGACTTGGTTCAGGACTCACCTGACCCTCTTGCTGATCTGGTTTAGGACTCACCTGACCCTCTTGCTGACCTGGTTCAGGACTCACCTGCCCCTCTTTCTGACCTGGTTCAGGACTCACCTGCCCCTCTTTCTGACCTAGTTTAGGACTGAACTGTGTCTCAAGACTCACTTGCCTCTTTTCCTGACCTGGTTCAGGACTCACATGCAACTCTTTCTGACCTGGTTCAGGACTCACCTGCCCCTCTTGCTGACCTGGTTCAGGACTCACCTGTCCCTCTTGGCCTTGTCCAGCTTGTCTCGTAGCTGCAGCAGCTCCTTGTTGGCGGCGAGCTGCGCCCCCTCGGACTCGTGCAGGTCTTTACGGAGGTTTTTGATCTCGGAGGAGTGGGAGGAGTCTCTCCTCAGCAGCTCCTCCTCGTAGAACAGGATCTTCGTATCGAGATCTGCCTTCAGACGGGACAGCTCCTGCTGAAACTCCGCCCCCCCGGCTACTGCCCCTCGACCCTGCTGAGACTGAGACCAGATCCAGGACCACAATCACTCACTTCTGTTAATTTAGTAAGAACCAGTTTGAGTTTTAGAGTGTCACCATTCATTAATTGATTGATTGATTGATTGATTGATTGATTGTGTGAGGGTCAAAGAGGGTCCTCACAAGTGCAGAAGTACAAACATGCTTGTGTGTGTGTGAGACCTCTGACCTTCAGCTTCTGCAGCTCTGTCTCCAGCTGTTTGGAGTAAACCTCACTGTGCTCCCTCAGCTTCCTCTCCTTCTGCGCCTCCGCCTTCGCATCGTCCAGCTGAGCCTCCAGCTGACAAACACATACAATGCTTTTATTGTAAAGGAGAGGAAGTGACTGATGGTGAGAAGTCCCCCGGGGGTCATGGGGCTTAAATCTTTCTCTCACCTCCTTGCGGTTCTTCTCTGTCTTGCGGATCTCCTGTCTCATGGCGTCCATCTTCTGCAGGAGGGCGTCCATCTCCTCCTCTTTGTCCCTGAGCTGACGGGACAGACGCTGTTTGGAGGACCGCAGGTCGGCCATCCTCTCCGACAGGTCTGAGAACTCCTGCAGGGCCAACTTCCTCTGAGAGTGAGCCTCCTTCAGCTCCTTCGTCTGACTCCTCAGACGCTCCAGAGAATCCGCCAGCTGCTGCTCACAGGAGGAGACCAGGTGTGGTTCAGGACACAGCTGATACTGGACTAGTCACATTCAGGTGGGGGGGTCATGTTCAAAACCAGAGACCACTTCCAGGAATGAGCTCGACCAAATCACCATATAATATATATACAATGTAGTTTGTTGAACCTGATCCTAATGGACCTGAGGATACTTAGACCTGATCCTAATAGACTTGAGGATACTTAGACCTGATCCTAATAGACTTGAGGATACTTAGACCTGATCCTAATAGACTTGAGGATACTTGACCCTGATCCTAATAGACCTGATGGTACTTAGACCTGATCCTAATAGACTTGAGGATACTTGACCCTGATCCTAATAGACCTGAGGATACTTAGACCTGATCCTAATAGACTTGAGGATATTTGGACCGGATCCTAATGGACCTGAGAATATTTGGACCAGATCCTAATGGACCTGAGGATACTTAGATCTGATCCTAATGGACCCGAGAGTACTTACACTTGATCCTAAAGGGCCTGAGGATACTTGGACCTGATCCTAAAGGGCCTGAGGATATTTGGACCTGATCCTAAAGGGCCTGAGGATACTTAGACCTGATCTTAGCTGAGCCACTTATATGTACTTGGGTAGACCAGAGAACAGTATCAGTGATGAGAACTACCTTGTGGACTTCTTCTTTCTCCTGTCTCAGGGTCTTCACCTGCCTCTCCAGGGTCTTCAGTTTGGAGGCGGAGCTCTCGTAGTCCTGTCTGAGTGTGACCGCCTCCTCCAGCTGGTGCTCCAGCCTATCAGAGTCTACCACAGAAGAGGGGCGGGGCTTACTCACCTGATGGATATTGATGCTGAACATGACCAAAGATTGAATCTGAAGTCATTAATACTGCTGCTACTAGTACTGCTGCTCCTAATACTACCACCACCACTCTGACCTGCCAGCTTCTTCTTCAGCCGTTCAATCTCCTCGTTGAGCTTCTTGATCTCTTTGTCTCGGGTCAGAGTTCCTCCTCGAGTTGGAGCCTGGAGGGCCTGAGTGGACTCTGCAGATACAGAGGTCCGAGGTCAGGAGTACTACATCCAATAAATACTTCAGTCCTGCACACTTTAAACACACATCTGTCTCACCCTGCAGTTTGCGGTTCAGCTCCTGTTTCTCCTGCTCCAGTCGGCGGATCCTCCTCTCAAAGGCCTCGACCTCCTGACCACCTCCTCCTCCTCCTCCCACCTCCTCCTGACGGAGGCCAAGTCCCGTCTGGCTGACGGAGCTGCGGTCAGCAAAGCAGCTGTCGGTGGTGTAAGTGAAGCCGACGAAGGGGAGGTGCTGACCAGTGAAACCAGTGTGAGACATGGGAGGGGTGATGTCCTGCAGGAGAAACACTGTTAGACTGGACCACCTTTATATTCTGGAGTGTGCATGAGAACGTTGACAGGTCTTTACCGGTCTTTAAGGGTCTTTAATGTGGACCGGACCACAATGACTAGAGGAAGGACCTTAAAGACTAGGGACTGGACCTGAACGACTAGAGGCAAGGTCTGAAAGACTAGAGGCAGGACCTGAGAGACTAGAGGCAGGATCTTAAAGACTAGAGACCTTAAAGACTAGAGGCAGGACCTTAAAGACTAGAGACCTTAAAGACTACAGGCAGGACCTGAGAGACTAGAGGCAGGGCCTTAAAGGACAAGAGACAGGACCTGAATGACTAGCGACCTGAATGACTAGACTCTGATGGGTTAATAAGCAGAACACCTGTACAACGTGACTACTTTTCGTCCTCACCGGGTTCTTGAGGACGTCGTCGTCCACGTCGAAGTTGGAGGTGTCGGTGGGCGAGGACACGTCGGGGATGTACGGGGCCTCGGCCGACCGGATGTTGTCCCAATCGATCCCGCTGAAGAATGGGTGGCTCTTGAAGTCGGAGATCCCGTTGGCGCCGAGTCGGTGTTCCCTGGAGCACAGCAGGCTCTGGATCAGGTCCTTGGCGTCCTCGGACACGTCGGCCACGTGAGACGGGAACTGGAAACGCTCCTGGAGACAAAGAGGGAAGTAAAGAGGACAGAAATGGAGACTAGTCCACTGAGACCAGTCCAGATTTAGAAGACAGGAAGTAGGACGAGAGCCAAGAGACAGACGACCTGGAAACGGCTCAGATTCAGTATTCTGGCTCATTGTTGGTCAGAGAAATCCTGAAAGAACTTCATCAGACCAAAGTCTCACAGCTTTTCTTATTTTGACTTAATTTAGAGTTAGTTTGACGTGAATCCACAGACTGAACTCTGACCTCGTGGTTCATGATCTTGCCGTAGGTTTCCACGAGAGACTCGGCGTAGAACGGCGTTTCCCCGTAGAGCATCTCGTACATGCAGACTCCCAGAGACCACCAGTCACACTCCGGTCCGTAGCGGCCCATCCCGTCCTCCATCGCCTGCAGGATCTCTGGGGAGATGTAGTCTGGGGTCCCCACGGCCACAGAAGACTGCACCTGCACCGCAACCAGGGACACAGAGTCCTTAAGTCTGTCCCTGGAGGACTAAAGTCAACGTAATAACGAGAGTGTTGGTGTGTTACCGTGCCGTCCTCCATCATCCGGAGACAAGACCCGAAGTCAGCGAGGCGGATGTGACCGTTAACATCCAGCAGGACGTTGTCTGGTTTAATGTCTCTGTGACATTAAGTGACCATTAAAACAGATTAAATAACCATTAAAACACCTTCAGCCTCCACATTCCCCCAGTGATCCCAGTAGAACCAGTACCTGTGGATGTAGTGCTGCTGGTGGATGGAGTGGACGGCGAGTACCATCTCAGCCACATAGAACTTGGACATGTCCTCTGGAAGACGATCTTCAAACTTACTGAGCAGAGTCAGCAGGTCCCCGCCCACGTAGTAATCCATCACCAGGTACTACCAGGAGACAACAGATCAATACCAACCAATAACAACTCAGTGATCATTTATACTCAGTTATAGAGCGACTGTGGCCAAGTGGAGAGCAGGGCCGTCCTTCAATCAGAGGATCGGCGGTTTGATCCCCGGCTCCGCTAGTCACAGGTCGATGTTTCTTGAGCAAGACACTTAACCCCAAAATTGCTCCCGTAGCTGTGCCTACGGTGTAGAATGTAGGGCTGCAACTAACGATTATTTTAATAATCGATTAATCGGATATTAATGGGCCAAAAAAGGCGAGTGAATAAAAACGTGTCTTTGGTCTTGCAAACTATACCAACCCTGCTTTACTACTGTTATTAACGAGCTAACACTAACTTGTCAAGCTGGATAATGAGCAAACACCAGCACCAGAAGAGCTACTGGAGGGACGTTACGTTCCTCACTTCAAAACGGAACAAAAGTAGGATTCTGTAGTGACTTACCCTGCTGTTGAACATCCTTCCTCCTCATCAAGGACTCCAACATGTTTACGTTTTAGGTGCTGAATCATCACCGTGGTGCTCCCGTGCCATGCCATGTCGCTTTTGCATATCTTGCAATTAACACACTTTTTCGATTTATTTAGTGTGAAATGCTCCCACACCTTGGATGACTTCACCCCAGCGCGATAGCCTATCAGCGTTGAGATGTTTCTCCTGTCGTCACTGACTGCCGTTGTTGAATCAGGAAATAAATACTGTAGCCGTCTTTGTTTACCCAGAGCTCTACGATACCTCATATCAATAGAGACCGGACCAAACTATGTGTATACATGTGTGTGTGTAAACCATATGGTACAAACAATGAATAGACGCTGCCGTATTTATGTCTACATGACGTTATTCTGAGTGTTGGTGGAGCTGCTACAATGTTAGCATAGCATAGCACCGATCCATCCGAGCTCCATTGAGAAGACAAGTAGCCTACAAATCGGCATCATCACGTAGTTATTTCGGAGTCCCTTTTTGTCGGTTTCTTGCCGTTAAATCACAGCCAAATCAGTTTATTTAGTGTTCATACAGCTGTAGTAAACAGCGACGTGTGGCTTGATAGACAGTGAATACACTTCGATAAAATCAACAGAGCTCCTCTGGACAATGTTATGAACCAGACATGACGGCGTTTAGTTTCCCGGGATATCTGGGAGTTTTTTATACTCAAACATCTCCGCGACTTATTGAGTGGTGTAATAATCGCGCGACACAACGAATCGATAATGAAATCCGTTGCCAACTCTTTTAATAATCGAAGTTTATCGATTCGTTGTTGCAGCCCTAGTAGAATGTGATAGATACTGAATTGTAAGTCACTTTGGATAAAAGCGACTGCTAAATGACTAATGTAATAATCACCAATCAATCAATCACAGAGCGTACCCCTAACCTAGTAGTAGTACCAGTAGTACCAGCAGCAGTAGTACCGGTAGTACCAGCAGCAGTAGTACCGGTAGTACCTGCAGCAGTAGCACCGGTAGTACCAGCACCAGTAGTACCGGTAGTACCAGCAGCAGTAGCACCAGTACTGACCAGGTAGTTGTCGTCCTGGAAGGCGTAGTGCAGCGTTGTGATCCACTGACTGTCTCCTTTCACTAGAACGTCCCGTTCTTCTCTGAAACACGCCGTCTGAACACAGAACATGTTTACATGTTAAATACAACACGCTAACATCCAGAAAACTATCACATGTTAACATCATGACATCATCCACGTTAGGTCGAACACGCCTGGACCAGAACTGGACTGAAGATGGAACCAAGCTCTAAACTCACCTGCATATGTAGAATAGAACGCGGGGGAACGTCTGCCATGCGCGGGGGAACGTCTGCCATGCGCGGGGGACCAGATGCCGGGAACGGGGGAACGTCCGTCATGCGCGGGGGAACGGATGCAATGTGCGGGGGAACGGATGCAATGCGCGGGGGAACGTCCGTCATGCGCGGGGGGGGGGGGGGGGGGGGGGGGGGGACGGCCGTCATGTGTGGGGGGGACATCCGTCATGCGCGGGGGACGGATGCCATGTGTGGAGAACCAATAATTGTGATCAATAACTCACCTCCGCTCTCTTTAACATCTCCCACTTATTGAGGATCTTCATGGCGTAAACTCTCTCTGTGTGCTTCATCTTCACCACAGCAACCTGAGAGAGACATTCAGGTTCAGGGAAACGTTACAGACGTTGTTTTTCTTCTCGTTGACATGAAGTCTGTTCAAACAGGTTATTAAACTCTGAGTCAGACTTTACCTCAGAGCCACGCCTGTACCACACACAGACACACACACAGCTGTCTATAGAGACCTCTCTGTGTGTGTTTATATACTGAGGCAGCAGGAGGGTGTGGCTTCGACACACCTTTACCTCTGGTATGTGGACAATGGGCGCGCACACACACACACACACAGAGTTTTTTATGAGATTATGGAATATTTTCTGAACTTTTCTTCTGGAATTGATGCATTTTCAGTCACAATATCAAACGGAGAAGGGGGAAGAGGAAAAGGAAGAGGAGGAGAAGGAGTGATGAGGAGTTAAGAAGAGGAGAAAGAGGAGAAGGAGGAAGAGGAGGAGAGATGAGGAGTTAAGAAGAGGAAAGGCTGTAAAGAAGATGGAGGGTCTTTTTCATTTCCTAATGTTGTGCCTCCTGGCTTCTGTTCTTTGCGTCTTAGTCCCTCCCACTATGAGAACAGAGGAGAGAGGAGACGAGGAGGAAACATGCCTTGAACAAACAGGAAGTCATACCTCTCCAAAAGCTCCTCGTCCAATCACCTTCAGCATCTCAAAGTCATCTCTGTGCAGCCGCATGTCCTTCACTGTGGTGGTGAACGGCCTCACTGAGGGCAGAGACCACACACTGTTATTACACTGTTAATACACTGGTATTACTCATATTAATCGTATTACACGGGTAATACACTGGTATTATTACTCATATGAATATATATTATTACACGTTATTACACTGTTATTGTTATTATATTGTCGTTATTATATTATTACACTGTTATTATACTGTTATTACACTATTATACGCATATTAATAGTATTATTACACTCATTAATAGTACTATTACAATGATATACTATTACACACAAACAGAAATGAATGAAGATGTAATGAAGCTTAATCTGTAGTTGATAAGTGTAACAGACAGAGGACAATGATGATGATGACGATCATAGAAACTAAATCTCTCACAGTGACATCATTGAGGGTCACCCGAGGGTCCTGGGACAGAGGATGTCACATGTGTACAGATTGTAAAGCCCTCTGAGGCAAATTTGTGATTTTGGGCTGTACAAAATTAATTTAATTTAATTGAATTATTGGGCCTCACCATGTGCCTATTTGAACAAAGATAAAAACTCGGGCCTGCTTGTTCAGCCAAAAGCCTGATTTGAGTTGAAGACTTCTATGCCGCGTTCTCTCCCCGTTAACGTTAACTTTGTGCCGGTTATAAGAAAGAAGAATAGTTTATCTGCTGACTAGAAGGACCACGTCGACCATTAAGAAGTCATCTCACAGTAAGAGGTTTAGGTTGGTGTCTGGGCAGACTGAGGTCATTGTGTGTTTATTACCTTGTTACTGTGTTGTTATAACGTGTTGTGTTCATGCTCTGACAGCTGAATCCTGTTATACTGTGTATTGAATACTGGTACAACCGTGGTGAGATACATCAGTCACTGCTAGTGGAGCTGGAGATTCCATCGGAACATGAAGACCCCCCCAACCCCCCGTGAAAACCACCTAAACCTCCACGAAGTCCACCCGACCCTCCTTGAAGTCCACCCGACCAGCCACGAAGTCCACCTAAACCTCCATGAAGTCCACTCGACCCTCCATGAAGACCACCTGACCATCCACGAAGTCCACCTGACCCTCCATGAAGTCCACCTGACCCTCCATGAAGTGTCCACCTATTCCTCCATGAAGACTACCTGACCCCCCATGAAGACTACCTGTCCCCCCATGAAGACTACCTGTCCCCCTCTGAGTGGACCCCTGTGTCCCCGGGGAGAACCTGGCGGCCCCTTGGTGACCGCTAAAGGGTCCCGGGACCTTGTGTGTGTTTTAACTGTTCTATAGAATAAGACTCGCCCAGGATCAGGATCAGGTTTCGGGACCTACCCCACTCCAGGAAGTCCGTGATGTGCTTCTCCCTCTTCAGTGGTGAGTGAGAGACCTCCGTGTAGAAGCAGAGCAGCAGGTCGAGCAGCGCCTCCACGCTCAGAGAACTGGCCGCCTTCTGCTCCAGCAGCAACTCCTCCAGACGCTTCAGACGGACCTGAGCCGACATCCTGGACCTGGACCCCCGGGACCGTTCTTCTCCAATGAGTAACCGACACTCAGTCCGATGAGTAACCGACACTAACCGAGCCCGACCCGCCTCTCGAGGCTCTTCGGCTCCGCTTCCGGTCGAGCTCCGCCTGCTAGCTGCAGCTAGCTCGTTAGCTCCGGGAAAACGTTCCCGACCATTTTGTTCCGTCCTTGTGTGTCGGTGAGTCGGTTGAGTCTCCCCCGGTTTAACCGTCGAGTCCTTTCGCGTTAGCGGCTCGTTGTGTCTACAGGCCCGCGTCTAGTCGTCTTTAATCCCGTAAATCTGGACTTTCCTCTCGATATATAGGTCGGATATCGGTGGGAGCGTCAACTCCCTCAGGTCGGCCGCTCCATGTCCACGGGTCGGTGTAATCAGCTCGGTACCATGACCGGGAGCTCCGGGACGGACTCGGGACGAACTACGTCACTCATTCGGTACCGTGTGCAGCAGGTCACCGAGGATCGGTTCGGTGTGTGAGCCAGGCTGCCGGTGCGGCTGGTCAGTGGGAATATGGCTGATCTCAGAGCGGATCATTCGGGAAGCTGAAGGCACCACAACACACTTCCTGTCTGGAAGTTTCACAATAAAAGACACATTTAAAGTATTAAACACTTTTATTCAAAATAAAGGGCTACAACTTTATTTTGGCTAGAATATGAAAATAATACAAAGTAAGAGCTTTTGTATAAATCTGTAGGATAAAGAAAGGAGATTATTTGCTCTTAAACTTCACATATTAAGTAAAGTTTTAAGTTTCAATATATTTTAAAGAACAAATCAACAGATACATCATAAACGATTAAATACACGTGTGATCTGCTTATATCCCTCAGGAATATATTCAGTCAGTAAATAAATTAACTGAATAACAGAAAATCATTGAGAATATATTTAAAAAACAAAAAAATAAGAAAGGAAAATATGTCAAATGTTGAACACTAAAACATCTCCGTGCTTTTACTTTGAAGGATACTATACCAGTCCCGGAAGTCAGTACCTGCTGCCCTGTGCTGACCTGACTCACCTGTCTGTTTCTCCCTGAGGAGCACAGTGGCCCCGCCTTCCTGCACCGGAAATGCTCTCCATGCATGACGTCATGACGTGATTGACAGGAGCCGGGATAGACTGGTACCCTCCCACCACACACACATAAACACAATAATGAAAACAAAAACACAGACGGGTCTGACATCATCGGTGTGACGTCACAACAAAAACAATTTTACAAAATTTAAGTTTGTGGTTTCATTGATTGAAGTTTCATTTTGAGAAAAAAACAATTATAGAGTTTAAATAAAACATGTAAAGTTTAAGTAACG
>NW_022280238.1:12018-34429 GCF_004355925.1 Anarrhichthys ocellatus | reverse complement strand
ATATAAGGACATGAGGCCACTCTGTCTGTCCCCTGATGGTCCAGCTGGTGGTGGTGGTGGTGGGGGGGGGTGGAGAGTCTTATCAGCTGATTAGCTGTAAGAAGATTAACAACGTCTCAAAACTCTGATTCTCTGGAGGAATATTTGTTTCAGTGTCGTGAGCTGCAGAGGACGATGAAGGTCTGAGGAAGGACAGACCGCTGCTGTCTACAGGTACACTTCTGTCCTGTGTCCTGTGTCCTCTGTCGTCTCTCCTCTACCCTTCGTCCTTTTCCTGTGTCCTCTGTCCTCTGTCCTCTGTCCTCTCTCTTCTAACACTTTAGTTTGATTGTAACAGTTCAGTTTGATTGTAACACTTTAGTTTGATTGTAACAGTTCAGTTTGATTGTAACCGTTCAGCTTGATTGTAACAGTTCAGCTTGATTGTAACAGTTCAGCTTGATTGTAACAGTTCAGTTTGATTGTCAGTTTAGTTTTATTGTAACAGTTTGATCAGAATAATTATTGATCGTTTTGTGTATCTGTGACATCACCTGATCAAAGATAGTTTCTGTGAGAGAGATGCTCCTCTCTGATGGATCTCTTCCTCATAGTAGTAGGTCTATATTAGTAGGTAATATGCTCAGATGTTCAGATTCTGATCAACATGTGGAATATGATTCTTATTGATTATGAGATTAATGGTTCAGTTTTATTAAACGTTGACCTTCTTTCTGCAGTGAGTCCTGGTTGTGGAGTCGTTGACTGCAGTCAAGAGAACCTAAAATACCTCGTTAATCTCCTTATGACGCTCTGAGAGCAGCTTTCTCTGAACCTTCAACTCCAAACCCTAAACCCTGAAAGCTGAACCCTGAACTCTTAACCGTGAACTATGAAAGCTGAACCCTGAACTCTTAACCCTTAACTATGAAAGCTGAACCCTGAACTGTTAACCCTGAACTATGAAAGCTGAACCCTGAACTGTTAACCCTGAACTATGAAAGCTGAACCCTGGACACTAAACCCTAAACCCAGAACAAAGAATCTAGAACACCACACAGGGCTACGACTTGGTTAACTTTGAATAGGGTTTACGCTCAGCACCATTTTGTGAGTCAGAACTAGAACCTTCCAAATAGAAGCATCAGGGTTCAACAGATGAGAGGCAAGAAAAATCTGATTGGACGAAACAATCTGGCAAGAACCAACGACTGAAACTCAACACACTGTAAAACATCTACACTGTAGAATGTTTCATTCTCCAGTTTAACAATTTAATGTTGAAGATGTTTCATTTCAGAAAACAAATGTTTCAGACTGAGTTTTCGGGAAATGTGTCTAAAGTGTCTCACAAGACATTTAGAAGACAAACAAGTCTTTTTGAATTTGTCATTTAAAGTGGAAATCTGAGTTGAGTATGTATTTTAACTAACTAATGGACCAAAAGTTTTCAACATTGCTACAAACAACCTGCTGAAAGTAATTTAGCCATGAAGATGATGTCATGTGGAAAGTTGGCGTCTTCTGAATGCAGCCCCTAGTGTTCGTAAGTGGTACAGCACCTTAAGTCCAGTTCTCCACCATGTTTCTGCCGACTTGGACGTGAGACGTAAAAACATGGTGGTGGGGAAGCTGACCTTCACCAAGCCGGAGAGAGAGAAGCTAGCCAAGGTCCTCTGGCTGCTCAACTGGATCTCCGTCTTGACCGGAGCGATCCTGTTCAGCCTGGGCTTGTTCCTCAAAGTAGAGATCCAGAGATGGCAGGAAGTGATGTCAGAGGGGATCCTCTATGTGCCACACATGCTGATCACCACCGGTCTGGCCGCCTGCTGCATCAACTTCCTGGGTGGGAAGATCTGCCTGGACTGCACCGACACCAACAAGTTCCTGCGCTGGAAGCTAGTGATGATGCCGTACATCATCTGCACCTTGTTCTTCACCTCCTGCGTCCTGGGGGGGGCGCTAATGTGCTACAGCATCCGGAGCCAGCTGGAGGACTCACTGGCCCTGGGCCTGAGGAACGCCATGCAGTACTACAAGGACACTGACACGCCGGGCCGCTGCTACCTGAAGAAGACTCTGGACCTACTGCAGATCCAGTTCCAATGCTGTGGGAACTCCGGGTACCAGGACTGGTTCCAGGTTCAGTGGATCAGCAACCGCTACCTGGACATGACCAGCAGCAGCGTGGTGGAGTAAGTGTAGCCAGATCTGCTAAGTCCTTTGAGATCTCCAGGGATCTTTGTTGATTTCAGTAAATCCTGCTGGATTCAAGCACATTATTTCTGTGTCTAGTGGATTCCAACAGTTTCTAGTGGATCTTGGTGAATACTGGAAGATCTACACTGATGATGATTTCAGTGCTCTGTAGTAGATCCCATGAGGGTTCTGGAGTCCAGTATGTTTAACTAGAGTGTTAAAGATCATCCTACATTTAAAAGGTGACTTCAGACTGAATCCAAAGCTCAATTCAAGTAAAAATATGTAGATGAATTCCAATAATTCCATAGATTCTAGAAGACCTTGGTGGATTCTGGTGGATTCTAGTGGACCTGAAAGGAGTCTATAGGTCTCTAGAACTCAATTCTAGTATAACCCAGTTGTTTGTTTTGGTTTTGGTGGATCCCCTAATAGATCTCCCTGAATCCAGAAAATGGGTTCTGGTGGATGATCAGCTTGGATTCCAGTGAGTCCAGTTAGATTCTGTAGAGCAACCATGGTGTCTACTTGACTAGGAAGGAGTCTGTGGATCCAGCTGGACTGCAGTGTAGATTCACTGGTGTAGATGTGGGTCGTTAAGAAAAGTAAAGGTCCACACGGTAAACAGTCCACTTCAGTTAAAGGTCCTGGGATTAGTGAGGTTTAACCAACAGGGTTCAACTCAGGCTCACTCAGAATGAGATAATCTGTTTCATTCTCCGTCCTTTAACATCAACACCCAGGTCTGTGTTGTAGCTTAGTAACAACCAATGAAAACGAGGCATTTCAAAATAAAATCAAACTCTAACAGTTTAACACAACAACTCAGGATGTACAGCTGTCTGAGGAGTAACATGGAGGGAAAGTAATATTAGTAGCAGTAGTACTAGTAGTAGTAGCAGTAGCACTAGTACTAGTAGTAGCAGTAGTACTAGTACTAATACTAGTAGCAGTTCCTAAATGCCTGCTCCTCCTTCCAGTCGCCTGAGGAGTAACGTGGAGGGGAAGTACCTGACGGAGGGCGTTCCCTTTAGCTGCTGCAGCACCTTGTCCCCTCGGCCCTGCATCCAGCAGCAGGTTGGCGACAGATCGCCTCATTTCAACTACGACCAGCGGAGCCAGCAGCTGAACCTGTGGAGGAGAGGCTGCCGACAGGCCCTGATGGACCACTACACCGGCATCATGCAGTCCATCGGCCTCACCGTGCTTCTCATCTGGCTGTTCGAGGTGCACATAAATATATGCATTGTACAGAAAGCATGAAACATGGTGCAGGAAGCTGAAACAACTGAAGATATACGGCTGAGGAATAACATGGAGAGGAGGTAGTGGTAGTAGTACTAGTAGTAGTAGTAGTGGTGGTTGTACTACATTAAATTACATTACATTACAATCATTTAGCAGACGCTTTTATCCAAAGCGTCTTACAATAAGTGGATTCAACATCGGTATTCAAGAGAACTACTAGTCACCAGAAGTCATAAGTGCATCTCCTTTTTTAAACAAGCATCATAAAGCAGAGCAAAAGTACAGAAACAAACTAATACGAATACAATAAGTGCAACAAACTAGTATGAATACAGTAAGTGGTGAGTGGAAGGCTCAGGGTAGTACTTCTTGAAGAGGTGAGTTTTCAGCCTGATGAAAGATGGGCAGCAACTCTGCTGTCCATACGTCAGTGGGGAGTTCATTCCACCACTGTGGGGCCAGGACAGAAAACAGCCGCGACCGGGTCGATCGACCACACGGACCACTGAGCGACGGGGCAACCAATCGCCCCGAGACAGCAGAGCGAGGTGGTCGGGCGGGGGTGTAGGGCTTGACCGTGGCCTGGAGATAGGAAGGAGCTGTTCCTTTCACTGCCCTGTAGGCTAGCACCAGAGTCTTAAACTGGATGTGAGCTCTTACAGGGAGCCAGTGTAGAGAACAGAGAAGGGAAGTTGTGTGGGAGAACTTGGGGCGATTGAACACCAGGCGAGCTGCAGCTTTCTGGACAAGCTCCAGAGGTCTGATGGCCGACGCCGGGGCTCTGGCAAGTAGAGAGTTGCAGTAATCCAGGCGGGAGATGACAAGAGCCTGGATGAGCACCTGCGCCGTCTCGTCAGTGAGGAAGGGGCAAATCCTCCTGATGTCGTAGAGCAGGAATCCGCAGGAGCGTGTAACCGATGCAATGTTTGCTGAGAACAACAGTTGGTCATCCAGGGTCACAACCAGGTTCTTCACAGTCTGAGTTGGCGCCACCACAGTATCATCAATGGTGATGGACAGGTCTCGGTGCGGGCAACCCTTCCCCGGGAGGAACAGTAGCTCGGTTTTGTGTCATCGCAAGGAGGGCTGTCTCTGTCGAGTGACCCACCTTGAACACGGACTGCTGGGGGTCCAAGAGGCTGTTCAGTTGGTTAAAGACAGCACGTTCAATGACTAATGTGTCAAGCTCCTCCATGAACTCACCAAGAGGACCTGGTGGGCGGTACACAACAGCAATGGTGAGCTTGACTGGATAAGTGACAGTAACAGCATGAAATTCGAAAGAGGACGGGGAGAACTGTGGAGCAGAGACAAGAGAGTATTTCCATTTTAGGGAGATTAGCAGGCCAGTACCACCACCTCGTCTCGCAGCTCTGGGAGTGTGAGAGAAAGAGTACACATCTGACAGAGCTGCGGGTGTGGTAGTGTTTTCTAGTGTGATCCAGGTCTCTGTTAGAGCAAGAAAGTTGAGGGAGAGCAAGGAAGCGTAGCCTGAGATTCTAAAGCCCCCCTGCCACCACTTGCTCACCATGAGCTGAGAGAGTAGGATAGATGAGATTAGTGGGGTCACGGCACCTGGGAGTGGCCCAATGTCTACGTGACCACCGGACAGAGGAACGGACAGAAATAGGATGCAAACACATGATAGTCAATATAAACAGATTACTGACCCGCAAGTACACGCTCGAGAAGTCTTTGCTTGACAAAGTATGGCTTAAAAAAGTCGCCCTGTTGCCTTCGTTTGCCCGACGCTTGGAAGCTGATGTTTCAAACCACCAGCAGTGGTTAAGGACAGCTACCTACTGATTGCTCATTGTCTGCCAGGAGTGCAAGCCACGCCCCTGCCACTTAACAGGGCAATTGACCAGGTGAAACTAAATCACCTACATTACACAGACAGAAACTGCAAAAGTATTAACACTGAAGCAGCCTAGGTACAGCTAATAACAACTACTTAGTATATTGTTATTGAACAATATACTTAAGTCTATTCTAGGTGAGTCAGTCGCTCAGTATCCCTCCAGAAGCAAAATACACCCTAGTGGTAGTAGTAGTAGTAGTAGTGGTGGTGGTAGTAGTAATAGTAGTGGTAGTTGTAGTGTCTGAGGAGTAACATGGAGGGGAAGTAGTGATAGTAGTACGAGTAGTAGTAGTAGTACAGGTAGTAGTAGTGGTAGTAGTAGTAGTACTAGTAAGTACTAGTAGTAATAGTGCTAGTAGCAGTAACAGTAGCACTAGTAGCAGTAGCACTAGTACTAGTAGTAGTAGTAGAGGTAATAGTATGAGTAGTAGTAGTAGTACTGGTAGCAGTACAAGTCCACCGCTGTCCTCCTGGGACCAGTTTAGTCTGGCCCGACCTCAGATTAAGGGCCATGTAGTCCCACTTGTTACACTAAAGACATCATGTTTTTCTCCTCCTACCAGCTGCTGGTTCTGACCGGAGTCCGTTACCTGCAGACGGCCATGGAGAACGTTCTCCGCCTGGGGGATCCGGACTCAGAGGTTGATGGTTGGATTCTGGAGAACAGCCTGGCAGAAACAGCCCGTTCCAACTTTGACATCATCAAGAACATGGGGAAGTGTTACCAGGTCGACAACGACCCCAACATCAACATCCCGACCGCCGCCGAGCAGGAGGTGCCGTCCCGCCAGGTCCGGATCCCTGTGACCAGCTAACATCTGGAGAACCTCTGAAAGACCAGGACTAGAAGGGAACACCTCAGGTCCAAAATCTCTAGTGTTGCTCTGTCGATGCTTCCTGAACTCAGACTCGGGTCCGGCTCCGGGAGGCTCTGAGGAGGATCCGCCCTCTGGTCCTCGTACATTCAGTATTCGATGCCTTCCAGCTGATGAATGTCTTGTTAACACGTCAGAGGATCAATAAAGTTATTATGGTCCATCCTCAGGGGAACACAAACCCACAGCAGGCTGATCAATATAAAGAAGAATTAACCAGGACCAGATGGTCGACCTCTAGAACTCAGAGAAGGTTTGAACTGGTTTCTCTTTGTCTTCTTCTTCATGTGTTCTGTAGCAGGTCTAAAGCTGGTCTAAAGCTGGTCTAAAGCAGGTCTAAAGCAGGTCTAAAGCTGGTACAGATACTGGTCTAAAGCTGGTCAAAAGCTGGTCTAAAGCTGTTCTAGAGCTGGTCTAAAACAGGTCTAAAGCTTGTCTAGAGCTGGCCTAAAGCTGGTCTAAAGCTAGTCTAAAGCTGGTACTGATACTGGTCTAAAGCTGATCTAGAGGTGGTCTAGAGCTGATCTAGAGCTGGTCTAGAGCTGGTCTAAAGCAAAGTAAAGATACAGGTCTAAAGCTGGTACAGATGTTGGTCTAAAGCTGGTCTAAAGCTGGTCTTGAGTTGGTCTAAATCTGGTACAGATGTTGGTCTAAAGCTGGTCTAAAGCTGGTCTTGAGTTGGTCTAAATCTGGTACAGATACTGGTCTAAAGCTGGTCTAAAGCTGGTCTAAAGCTGGTACAGATACTGGGCTAAATATGGTCTAAAGCTGGTCTAAAGCTGGTACAGATACTGGGCTAAAGCTGGTCTAAAGCTGGTCTAGAGCTGGTACAGATACAGGTCTGGCCACGTTTAAATGAGGGAACAACTGGTGTGGTGGTTTTCAAAGGGTCCCTTGACCTCTAAGCTCAAGACGTGTAGGAATCTGAAATGCAGTGTTTGAATATTTCTGGCATCTAAACAGTCTATTAATGTATAAATTGGTTTTGAAAGGAAAGCTGAGACTCTTGTGGATCCAGAAAGTTTTAGAAACCAAATCACAACATGACTTCTTCTATGGTGCTCATTGAACTCTTTGTGTCTTAATGTTGGATTTTTATCAAAGTTTGTTACATTTAGCACCAAATCTGAGGAACAAAAAAGGGATCGAGGCCAAAAGTTTCAGCTCTGTCTCCTAAAATAACAGAAAGGAAACAAGAGTCTGAAGTCTGTGAAGGGAGGAGGTCTAAGAACAGGTGGGTCATAAACCTGGTAACATGAACAGGGTTTAACAAAGATGTACTTCAGCATTATGTTCTAGTACTAGTTCTAGTACTCCATCATAATGTTCTAATACTAGTTCTCATACTAGCTAGTACTTCCATCATAATGTACTAATACTAGTTATACAATATATAAAACACCAAACTGGGTGCTGAGAAATGAAGCCAAAGCGTCAAAAACTGTAGTTCCTCAAATATCCACGAGAGTCGGTCCCCATAGACCTCTATGGCAGAATGAAGATATTTACAGTCTGCTAGTAAACACGGTGTCGGTCTCTAAAGCTAACAAACCTATTCATAACAACTCGTTAGTCATGAGGACGTGGCCTCAGGTGGGTGGGTGTGGTCTCAGGCCGCTAGCTGCTACCTACTAGTGTCATCATTTCTAGACTTAGTCTGCGTTACAAATCTCAAACTTTTGTTTTTATTTTAGTTTAAACAGCTGATTCATAATAACATAGTAATGAGTCAGAAAACATCCAGCCAATCAGATTCCAACAGCAGGTCTTCTTCTTAAAGGAACAGTCCAACATTGGATTCATCTCTATGCATGTGGTTAGCTTAGCTTAGCATAAAGACTGTTCCAGAGGAAACTAAACTCTGATTCTTTGATGATGTTAAAAAAGATTTTGTTTGTATTCATGAACATGTGACTGCAGGTTTATTCATATTTAGTCTTTATGTTGTGACTTCTCCTCAAATAAAATATAAATACCTTCTTATTATTGTTTTATTAAAATGTGAAATGAGATCATTAAACGACCTGTCTGTCTGTCTCAGTTAGTCTGTCCTTTTGTCTCTCTCTTTGTCTGTCCGTCTGACTGTCTGTCTCTCAGAGGAGAGGAGAGGAGAGGAGGAAGGAGAGTGGAGAGGAGGAAGGACAGATAGAGAGCAGCAGAGTAAGCTGGGGAATTTAGGACCATGTGGTCATCACCCTGACAACCTGCTCCTCCTGTGATTGGCTGTTGGTTTAGCTGCAGTTCTGCTGAACACCAGCAGGAGGAGTCAAAGGTCACTGATGACCAACAGCAGCTCACCATTCAGTACAGTGGACTGGGAGTACTGGGAGTACTAGGAGTAGTGGTTCAGCACCTGGGACAGGACCAGTTTGTCTCTGTAGTACAGCAGTTATAGTAGTGGTAGTAGTAGTAGTAGAAGTAGTAGTAGTAGTAGTGATGGTAGTTTTAATAGTAGTAGTAGTAGTTGTACTAGTAGTAGTAGTGATGGTAGTTTTAATAGTAGTAGTAGTAGTAGTAGTAGTAGTGATGGTAGTTTTAATAGTAGTCGTAGTAGTAGTAGTAGTAAAACAATAAAACCTGTCCAGTCTAGCGAGGGAAATGAAGTGTCCTCTAGAATGAGCCCACGTACAGTATATTGTCTCTTGTCTCCATTCATCCTCCTCCAGACATCGACCACCTCACGCTCCTCTAACAGCTGCCTCAGTGCTCTCTGTGAAGGCCCGTGAGGTTCCAGGTGGTTCCTGTCTATTGACTCATTCTCAGTGCAGTTAAAATCTCCTCCCAAAAATAAAAAGTCCTCCACATTCACTCTGCCTAACACACTGCTTAAGACCTTTAAAACACACTGGTTCAGGTCCAGACACAGGAGCATACACGTTCATGAAGACATGAACGCCCTCACCACCAGCAGCCTGCCCTCCACCACCTGCTCCACCTCTAACGACTTCGGGGCAAATCTTTTGGAGAACCACCGTTGCAGCACCACCTCGCCCCCCCCACTCTCTCTTCCATTCAGTCTCGTTGGCCGAGTCACTGTGAGTCTCTTGTAGAACCATGGGGGCGACCATGGCTTACTGGGTAGAGAGGGTTGTCCGCCAACCGAAAGGTCACCAGTTTGATCCTCGGCTGCACCGTGTCCTGTGTCGAAGTGTCCCTGAGCAAGACATTGTACCCCTAACTGATCCCTGGGCGCCTGTCATTGGCAGCCCACTGCTATCCCTATATACAGGGATTGGTCAAATGCAGAGAATAATTTCCCCACTGTGGGACTAACAAAGGAATGTTTCTTCTTCTTCTAGAAACATCACGTCTGTCCCTTTGATCTTCATCAGCTGATCGAGTAGAGACCTCTTCACTGAGTCTCTGGCTCCATTTACATTTAAGGTGTTTATGTTTAAAAGACTCAGTTACATAAATTAAAACCAACAAACAGAACATTATCTTTGGCTTGAAAATAGGCTGTGAGACCTTATTATTTAGCGGTGCCTGAACCGATACTTAAAAAAAGAAAAGCACAAAACGACGATTGACGACATTAAAGAAAGGCTTTTTTTTATTGCTAAGGCAAATTCTTTTCTTCAAATTGAACAATATATTAACTGTTTAAAGTATACTATAATATAAATAAATACAAAACACTTGGCTTCAAACTACAGGTTCAAACTTTTTAACTTCAAACTGTGAACAATATATTAACTGTTAACAGTTTACAGTATACTTAAATCAATATAAATAAATACAAAACACACACACACACACTCTGTACACACACTACAGCTTCAAACTTCAGCAATTATTTTGCAGAAATATGAGCATATTTGCCTTCTCTGGCAAAAACCGACACCTCTCCTGACAATATTTTATTATTTTATTTATTTTACCAGTTGGTGGCGGTAATGAGCCAATTCATCGTTTGCCAACCGCCACTACACCTCAAAGAAGAAGAAGAAGAAGAAGAAGAAGAAGCTTTCGCGTGCCTGTGCATGTTGTGCTTATGAGCGGCAGCGCTAAGTACGCGGATGTCGATGGAGGAAGTCAGTAGCCTGCCAGCCGTTTTTTGTTTTTTTTAAATAAATCATGGCGAAGCTTCGGCAGAATGATGGAGGGGTTTGTTTCTAAGCGCGCACGGCTCGTCCGGTTGTAATAATACTATAAGTGAGGAGTGGAGGACCGAGGCTATCGTTAGCTGCTGCCAGGGCGGAGTCATCAGAGTAGTGTAAAAAAAGTATTTCAATCGGCTCAGGCACCGAAAGGAAGCACCGAAATCTGCGTTGCGTTTCGGTCCGGTCCGGTAGATACCGGTCGTATAGGAACCGTATAGGAGCCATATTGGCACCGGTTTTCGGTACCCAACCCTACTCCTGTCCCATCTTCTTCCACCTGCTGGACCCCCCCTGCCCCCTCTTTACTCACCTGCTGCACCCCACCTGCCTCCTCCTGTCCTTCCTGACCGCCCTGCTTGTCCCCTCTGTCCTCCTCAGTGTCTTTCTGTTTTTTTTCTGCTTTCTGTTTTTTTTTATTGGCACCGTCCTGTTCAGCAGAGTTTTTTTCAGGACATGCTTTACTCTGATGTCCCTCCTAAACCACAACTGAAGCATTTCAAGTTATCGAAGTCACAAAAATCACATAGTCAAAGTCCTCCACTCTCAGTTTGAACACGAGGTTGAGCTCTTCACTCCTTGTTCAGGATCATGATCCTGTGAGACACCACGTGTTTTAGTAGAGGAGACTTGCAACCAGAAGACAGTTTTTCCGTGTCTGGACAGCTCTCTGGTTAGTGTCTCGTCTCTAATGAACGGTGGGACATTGGACACAGTGACTTTAACCGAAAAAAAACCCTGTGAACCCTGCACACCCCACTACACTATCATATACAACATTACACAGTGAAGAAAAATGTCGAAAAATCGCTATTTAACGCTCTCAAACATGCTCCGCCAACTCAACACTCCTTCCACTCAGAGAGAGAGAGATTTTTGTTGATTTTTAGAAAACCTTTATTTTACTTAAAACAATATAAACAAACAAAACAGTTACTCCTCACAGTGTGTTAAAAGGAGCATTAAAAACTAGTTCTCCAGCCACACAACGTATTATTTCACTGCAATACCACTTTTCAATGAAATCCTTCATGTTGTTCATACTGTTGAAATATCTAAAATCAACCCAAACTCTTGCTCTGACCAGAGCGATGAACATAGGGAGAGCTTCCTGTCCTGCTCTGTCCTCTACTCGGTTCTTCCTACTTTTGTAAATTGACAGTTTGGCCTCTCCAACCAAGTGGTTCAACAGCTTCCATTTAGAGGCGTTCACCTTTTTATATAAGACTCCAAGAATGAAGGTGGTCCTGGACCAGGTCTCACCAAACCCTTTAAAAACATCCTGCAGTGTGTTAAAAAGGTTGCAGAGTCTGTCACAATGATAAAAACAGTGGAACACGGTCTCTACCTCCTCACAGAATGGACATTGGCTACAAACAGTGGGATTAATAACAGAAATAAAAGCGTTAACCGCAATAGCACCGTGCAAAATCCTCCACTGTAGATCTCCAGTTCTCTTTTTAACAGGAGGTTTATATAAAACCCTCCAACCTGGTTTCACACCAATGTCCAAGTTCAGTTTCTGTCTCCACACAGTGTCGGCTCTCTGGTCCAGTTTGTTTTTGTTGAGCATTTTTACACAGTTTGTGTAGATAGTTTTCCCTTTCACTATCTGGAGGTCCAAGAGTTTACACTCCGCTTCATTGAATAAGGGTCCTGAGACCCCATCCAGCCGTGGAATAAGTTCTAGATCCGGAAATGGATTTGCGGAATCAGGAGCTTCCTCTCCTCTTTCGTACTCCTGCAGCATCTCGACCTCGTCCTCCGTCAGTCTCCCCGCCCATCTGCTCAGGATCCTCATGCTCTGCTGGATGGATCTCAGCCTGAGCAGAGAAGCCACTGCAGATGCGTCGGTCAGTCTGGGCCCAGCTACATCCACTACTCTCCTCAGGGTGGTGGTTCCGGAGGAGCACAGCATGCTGGTCAGACCTGGTGTGCCGTCTTGGATGTCCAACCTGGCTCCGTACACCAGCGGTTCCTGAAGCAGCCAGTGTAGGGAGTATGTAGGTTCTGGTCTCTTCCATTCAAAAACATTCCAAGCCTTAAAAAGTGACTGGTAAAAGGGAGATAATCCACACAATTTAAAAAGGTTAAAATCCATTAAAAAAAGTGCAGTGTCCAGCCCCAGACCAGCTGCCTTCCTTAAAATACAGTCTATCACCTCTCTCCACACCACATCCGTTGGACCTGTGAGGTACTTTTGTAAAAACTGGAACCTGAAAGTGGTCACTCTGCTGTCAATGTGCACCAGCCCCTGACCCCCCCTCCTCCTTAGGTAAAAAGAGTACGCTCTGAGGTCAACCCCCCTGGTAGGCTGGGCAGACACTCCCTCCAGTTCCCCACCGCCAGTGCTTCGCTCTTTGCCCAGTTCACCTTTGCAGCTGACAGGGTGCTGAAGTCCTTTACAATATTTGTCAATTTACTGACCTCTTCCTGACTTTCAAGAAAGACCACAACGACCAGTTTTAATGCCCAAAGAACCAGAGATGTCCAAAATATCACGAATTAAGGACACATTGTCCAGAATGCTCCTACCAGGCACGCAGTAGGTCTGGTCTCGGTGGATCACCTGGTCCATCACCTCTCTCAGCCGGTTGGCCAGTGCTTTGGACAGGATCTTATAGTCGGAGCAGAGAAGGGACACAGGACGGCAGTTCTTGATTTCCTGCAGGTCTCCTATTTTTGGCAGTGAAGTTATTACTGCTCTCCTGCAGCTGAGCAGCAGCATCATGTCTTTAAAACTGTCGTTGATGTTAGGCTGGCACGCAGCGGCCGGACTTAGGAAGCAGGAGGACGGACACAGAGAGTACGTGTACCCCAACCAGGTGTTTATTTCAACTCTCAATGTGTGAGTCTCTTATTGTTTCGAACAGTCCACAAATGCCTACAATGGAGAGGGTCTTTGTCACATTTCCTTCCCCCTCTCCTGCGAGGACATGGTACCTCAAACTTCATGTACTCGAGACAGTCAGCCACCATATTCGTTTTCCCGGATCTGTAGCAGACTGTAAAGTTATATGGTTGCAGAGCCAGATACCACCCAGCAATGCGCATGTTGGCATCCTTCATCCGATGCAACCACTGGAGGGCACGATGATCGGTCTCCAGATGGAAGTGTCGTCCAAGGAGGTAGTATCGGTGTGTCAATGGCCCACTTCATTGCCAGACACTCCTTCACCGTAGAATACCTTGTCTCTCTGTCCTTAAGCTTGTGACTGAGGAACACAACTGGCTTCATATCTCCGTCCACTTCCTGCAAAAGCACCCCACCAAGGCCCACTCCTGAGGCGTCTGTTTGCAGGGTGAATGGCTTGTCAAAGTCAGGACTGTGCAGCACGGACTGGGAGCAGATGGAGCTTTTCAGTTCCATGAAAGCTCGATCACACTCCTTGGTCCACTGCACTTTGTTGGATGCTGAGGCTCTTGTTAGGTTGTTAATAACCAGTGAACGCTCTGCAAAGTGGGGAATGAACTTCCTGTACCACCCCACCAGGCCCATGAAACTCTTCACCTTCTTCTTGGTTGTAGGAACAGGGAAGGCCTGAATGGCATCCACCTTCCCCACTTGAGGCTTGATCTCGCCCAAGCCAATAACATAACCCAAATACTCAACCTCTTTCTGGGCTAGTGCACATTTCTTTGGATTAATGGCTAACCCTGCAGCTTTAATTCATTGCAGGACTTGTTGCCGATGTGACATGTGTTCCTCCCAGTACTGGCTGAAAATGACCACGTCATCCAAGTAGGCAGCTGAAAACTCTGACACATCTCTCAAAACATGGTTCACTAGTCTCTGAAAAGTAGCTGGTGCTCCATGGAGGCCAAATGGCATCACCTTAAAGTGATACATACCAAATGGAGTCCTAAAGGCTGTCAACTCACGAGCTTCCGGTGCTAACGCAACCTGCCAGTAGCCTTTACTCAAGTCCAGGGTAGTGATGTACTTTGCTCTGCCAACTCTCTCCACCAGGTCATCAATTCTGGGCATGGGGTAGGGATCAAAGTGAGACACAGAGTTCAGGTAACGGAAGTCAATGCAAAATCTCAGTGAGCCATCTTTTTTGGGTACCAACACTACTGGGCTGCACCATTCACTATTGGATACCTCAATTATACCCAGCTCCAACATCAACTTGATTTCTTTCTGTAACTCAAGCACCAACCGCTCAGGAATCCTGTAGCTCCTCTGCCGCCCTGGAGCATCCTTATTTAGCCGAATCTTGTGCTGTACCAGAGTGGTGAAGCCCGGTGTTTCACTGAAGAGCTTTGGGTCCAGAAGAGGTATCACATCTGCCTGCTCGGAGATGGACAGATGAGACAGATCCACTGGACTGGACTCCACTGTGCTGGCAGGAAAGAGCTTTTCAGTCACCTCCTCATCATGGACTGCACGAACGAACAGCTGATGGTGCGTTGGCTCCTGGCAAACCTGGAACTCTTTTAACAAGTTTACGTGAAATTTCTGATGTTTCTTTACTCTCTCTGGCATATAGATTTCATAGGTGACCTTCCCTGTCAGCAAAGGGACCAGGCGAACAGCCCACTCATCTTTTGGCCATCGACAGACTTGTGCCATTCTTTCAAATGTCGTCAAAAAGTGTTCAATGTCATCATCTGATGACAGTGGGAGCAGCTTCGGTTCTCTGCGGACTGGTGGTTTCCTCCGAAGTCTTGCATTGTTCGTCTGACCTGTTCCCTCATCTGGATCATCCATGTCATCACCTCCGCTCAGAGATTGCTCCTCGTCAAGCGCTCACGTTTGTCATTTTCCTTAATTTCCTGCACCTGCATCTGTATCTGCTGAAACTGATGATGCATGCTCTTCCATCTTTGTTCTTGACGGGAATAGTCATTTTCCATCTGCTCGTCTCTGGCTGCTTGAGACCGGGTGAGATTTTTTATCAGACTTGACAATTCCTCCATCTTGCCTGCTTGATTGGTGGCTGCCACAGCCTCCTGGTCAGCTGATGCACATGCTCCTTCATCAGGTTGTTCCTGCTGGTCATTCTTCTTTGTACCTCTAGTCATTCCAACTTCCCACTGCGATGCAAATCCCACTTCTGACACCACTTGTTAGGCTGGCACGCAGCGGCCGGACTTAGGAAGCAGGAGGACGGACACAGAGAGTACGTGTACCCCAACCAGGTGTTTATTTCACCAACAAAGTAACAAACAAATACACGGCATAACTTTTCCAGGGACCATGGGCAGCATGTGGTCCTGGCAGCGACAGACTAGATTTATTATGGCAGCCTTATATAGTCTGCCACTAACGAGGACCTCCACATTACTGCAAGATAGGCAACTCCGCCCCTCACTCTCCCCCACAATCCCCTAATCTACAACAATACATTAAAATAGATGCCTAACATTCTAAAGGTCAATTCTCTATATGATCTCTATGGTGGTAAAACTTCACCATAGAGATCATATCTGGCCCGAACAGAGGATTCAATTTTCCTACCACCCCTCTAGTAATTCCCACATGGTACCTTCCCGGAACTATAAAATGGTGGTCTTGTGCCCTGGGGACTCTTTTAGGACGAACACCCTGGAGAGGAGACACAGCAGAGGTAAGTGCTTTAAACATGCATGTTATTTGACAGCACTATTAATATATTCAATCATTTAAGTTACAGATAACCAAACTAATAATATGTTTGTGTCTACAGACCCGACCTTCAATAACCACTCCTGAGACCATATCAGAACCTTACAATAAACATTCAACTCTCAGTGTGTGAGTCTCTTATTGTTTCGAACAGTCCACAAATGCCTACAATGGAGAGGGTCTTTGTCACAGTTGAACACTGTTAAAAGATCCTCTCCCATCACGCTCCAGAACTCTTTGTAGAGCTCTATCGGGATCCCATCAATTCCGGGGGCCTTCCCCCCCCATGCCCTGCAGAGCCGCGTGCAGTTCATCGGTCACCAGAGGACCCTCCAACCTGGCGTTCACATCTTCTGGGACCTTTGGAAGCTCTCCACAGAAAGATTCAAACAGTTCATTGTCATTGGTGTATTCACTACAGTAGAGTTCAGAGTAGAAACTCACCGCTCTCCTCCGGATCTCATTCGCATCTCTGAGTTCTTGCCCTGAATCAGAGCGTAGAGCATGGATGACCCTGCTCTGCCCATTCTTCTTCTCTAGTCCGAAGAAGAACTTAGATGGTGCGTCCATCAGCATTGCATCCATGAAGCGGGACCTGACCAGCGCCCCCTGGGCCTTAGTGCCCAGCACGTCTGTAAGAGCAGACTTTTTAGACTTGAGATCTTTAATATGATTTTGATTTCCAGTGGATTCTGCTAAATTCTGCAGCTCCACGATTTCAGTCTCCAGATCTTTCATAGATCTGGTAATGTCCCGTGTGACATTGAGAGTGTACTGCTGACAGAGCTGCTTTATCTCCACCTTCCCATGATCCCACCACTGTTTTAAAGAGTTAAATTCATGTTTTATTTCTTTAAAACTGCTCCAAAAAAACCTAAAAACCTCCTTAAAATGTGTATCATCTAAAAGAGACGTGTTAAAATGCCAGTATGCGCTTTTTGGCTTTACGTTGGGGATAAAAATGTTGCACATAACCAGAGCGTGGTCAGTAAACCCAACAGGCAGCATGCTGCACTTTTTAAAGATGTTGAAATGGTGTTTAAAACAATAAAACCTATCCAGTCTAGTGAGGGAAAACAAATTGCCTCTCGAATGAGCCCACGTGTACTGTCTCTTGTCTCCATTCATCCTCCAGATATCGACCACCTCATGCTCTGCTACCAGCTGCCTCAGTGCTCTCTGTGAAGGACCATGAGGTTCCTGGTGGTTCCTGTCTATTGCCTCATTCTCCGTACAGTTAAAATCTCCTCCAAAAATACAGAGTCCTCCACATTCACTCTGCTTAAAACCTTTAAAAAACACACTTGTTCAGGTCCAGACACAGGAGCATACACGTTTATGAAGACAAAGTTAAAAAATTTGAGCTTTGCCCTCACCACCAGCAGTCTGCCTTCCACCTCTAGGGTCTCCGGGGCAAATCTTTTCGAGAACAGGATCCCGACCCCCCACTCTCTCTTCCAGTCAGTCTCGTTGGCCGAGTCGCTATGAGTTTCTTGTAGAAACATCACGTCTGTCCCTTTGATTTTCTTCATCTGGTAGACTAGAGACCTCTTTACTGAGTCTCTGGCTCCATTTACATTTAGCGGGCTTATGTTTAAAAGACTCATAATTAAATAAGTTAAAACCAACAAACAAGACATTATCTTTGACTTGAAAAAGACCTGTGAGATCTTAATATTCATCATTCCCTTCATCATTGTCAAGTTCTTTGTTTATCTTTGAAACTATTTTCTTTACTCTGTAGACTTCCTTGTCTGTGAAGCCTCCCTTGTTTTTGCTGCTCAGATGTGCCTTTAAAGCGTCAGAGAAGTAGTCTCCTAACTCCACTCCCCTTTCCCCTTTTGTTTTCTGTAAAAACCCGTTTATTTTCCCCACACTGTACCCTTGAGTGCTCTTACGTCTACTAGCCCTTACGACAGATAACTCGCTGTCAGCAGCAGAGCCCTCCTCCATACTGGACTCAGCCTCTGCTGCTCATTGGCTTCATTTTCCTGTACTTATTGCTGGTTTCTTTGCCTGTGAGCTTTCCTTGCTCCTTGTTTTCCTTTTCAGACAAGGGACTTTAACCGGCTCCTCATCTCCCTCCATGTCCACCTCACTGCCTGTCAACCCGACATCTTTTACCACTTTTTCACTCTCACGCTTTTCTTTTTCTTTTACTATTTTCTGTCTCCTACCAGTCTCCACCTGTCCTCCAGTACTCACCTGACTGCCCTGTTGTATTTCCCCCATCTCCTCCTGTCCTCCTTCTCTCACCTGGCTGTCATCATGACTTTGTGCACTCACCTGGACCACCCCTGCCCCCTCTTTTTCCACCTGCTGGACAAATCCTGTCCTCTCTTTTTCCACCTGCTGGACGTCCCCTGTCCCCTCCTCACTCACCTGCTGGACATCCCCTGTCCCCTCTTCTTCCATCTCTGGACGTCCCCTGTCCCCTCTACTCTCCTGCTGCACTCCCCCTGCCTTCTCCTGTTGTTCCTGGCCGCCCTGCTTGTCCCCTCTGTCCTCCTCAGTGTCTTTCTGGCTTGGGTTTTTCTTGGCACCATCCTGTTCAGCAGAGTTTCTTTGAGGACATGCTTTGCTCTGGTGTCCCTCCCTACCACAACTAAAGCATTTCATATTATCTGATGTTGCAAAAATCACATAGTCAAACTCTTCCACTCTCAGTTTGAACACTAGGTTTAACTCTTCATTCCTGTTGTTTAGGACCATGAATAACTGTCTCCTATGAGACACCACGTGTTTTAAGAGTGGAGACTTGCAACCTGAGACACTATTTTCCCATGCCTAGACAGCTCTCTGGTTATTGTCTCGTCCTTAATGAACGGTGGGACGTTTGACACAGTTACCTTTACTGCCGGTGTGCTGAGAGGAAGAACGGGAACGAGGGTGTCAAACACCACGTTCCAGCTCTCCACCACCGTGTTGGCCTTATGTATGCTCTCTAAAAAGATGACCACAGCATTATTCATCCTTGTAGCGGACTTCACGCTGCTGTGGCCAACCACCTTCCCCACTGCCAAGCTACAGTCCTCCACCGAACACGCGAAACTGGGGGCGACCGTGACTTGGGGGCGACCGTGGCTCACTGGGTTAAGAGGGTTGTCTGACTGGAAGGTCAACGGTTCAATCCTCGCCTGGGACGTGTCACGTGTCGAAGTGTACCTGAGCAATAGACTGAACCCCTAACAGCTCCCCGGGCACCTGTCATTGGCAGCCCACTGCTCCCTATATACAGGGATGGGTCAAATGCAGAGACAAATTTCCCCTTCCGGGATCAATATAGTATAATAAATTTTAAAAAAGCACGGCGTGCTGATCGACTGCACGCACAAACAAAGACTTTACACCCAGCCAAACGTACAAAAAAACGTGAACCCTACACACCACACACCACCTTCCCATGTTTGGACAGCTCTCTGATTATTGCATCATTACTGATACACGGTGGAGCGTTAGACACAGTAACTTTTACTGCCAGTGAGCTGAGAGGGTTCTCCAACACCACTTCCGCAGCTTCTAAGCTATCTAAAAATATGACCACAGCGTTGTTCATCTGCTGCGGATTTCAAGTGTTTCCTGTGAAACCCGTGTTTCCTGGTTAACTCGGTCAGGCTCATGGTGGCGTTTAGCACGCCGACCAGCACGCGCTGATCGGCTGCAAACACCCACAAACAAAGACCCTAAAACTCCCTAAATGTGCACACAAACCCCGTGAACCCTACACACTACACTACACTATCATACCCAACATTACCCAGTGAAGAAAAATATCGAAAAATCGCTATTAATCGCTCTCAAACACGCTCCTTCAACTCCACACTCCTTCCACTCAGAGACAGAGAGAGACAGACACAGAGAGAGAGATTTTTAGATTTTTAGAAAACCTTTATTTTCTTTGAACAACATGTTTCTTTATCATTGAAGACGGTTAAACAAATAAAGTCCAACAAACAGACACGTGTCTTTGATTGTCTTCAGACTGTGAGATCTTTTTCTCACTTAGCACCATCTTTGTCCAGCTCTTTGTTCAGTTTGTGAACTATCTTCTTCAGTCTGAAGCCTTCCTGCTTCGTGAGACCTCCTCTGTCCTTGCTTCTCATGTGAGCTCTGGCAGAGCTGGAGAGCTTCTCTTTGTCAGAGAGGTAGTCCTCCACTTTGGCTCCTCTCACATTCTTACTCCTCTTCAGAAACTCCTTTATCTTCTCCACGCTGTAGCCTCCAGAGCTCCTACAGCTGCCAGCACCGTGTTTAGAGGGCTCACTCAGCAGCAGCGCCCTTCTCCTGATTGGACTCAGAGTCCTCTTCCATACTGGACTCAGAGTCTTCCTCCAGACTGGACTCACACTCTGCTGCTCCTCCACTTCCTTTCATTGCTGCTTTCTTCGCCTGTGAGCTTCCGCTGTCTCCTCTCTGTTTCCTCTTCAGCTGAGGGGCTTTGAGCTGCTCCTCGTCTGCTTCCATGTCCACCTCCCTACCTGTCTCCACCTGTCCTCCAGTACTCTCCCTCACCTTCTGGACCTCACTTGCCCTGTCCATCACCTCTTGTCCCCCACTTTCCCTCTCTTTTCTCACCTCCTGTCCCCCACTTGTCCCCTCCTCCCTCACCTCCTGTAACCCGCTCGTCCCCTCCTCCCTCGTCTTTTGGACCCCATCTGGCCCGTCCTGTCCGTCTTGCTTGTCCCCTCTGCCCTCTTCAGTACCTGTCTGGTTCTGGTTCTGGTCCTTATGAGAGCTGTTTTTCTCAGGACACGTTCTGCTCTGATGACCCACTTTTCCACAACTGAAACATTTAAAGTCATCAGTTGTTGCATAAATGAGGTAGTCTAAGTCATCGACCCTGATCTTGAACACTAGGTTGAGCTCCTTGCTCCTGTTGTTTGGGATCAAGTGCAGCTGTCTCCTGTGAGACACCACGTGCTTCAGGAGAGGAAACCTGCACCCAGAGGACACTTTCTTCACCTTAGACACTATCCTCCCGTATCTTGATAGTTCCCTAGTTATGTCTTCATCTCTGATGAACGGTGGGACGTTGGACACTGTTACCTTCACTGCCGGTGTGCAGAGAGGGTAAACGGGGAAGAAGTTATCGCCCACCTCGGTTCTGTTGTCAATCACCACTTCCGCATTTCCGATTGTATCTAAAAAGATGACCACGGCATTGTTCATTCGCGCAGCGGACTTCACGCTGCTGTGGCCAACAAGTTCACCCACAGCCAGGCTGCATTCCTCCACCGAAACCGGGAAAGTCGGCGGGATCTTTATGCCGTGTTTCCTCGTGAGTTCGGTCATGTCCATGGTGGCGTTTAGCACGCCGACACGCGCTGATCGACTGCAACCACTCACAAAGACCCTAAAACCAGCTAAATGTTCACACAAACACCGTGAGAAACACTATTACATCCAACGTTAACTAGTGACAAAAAATACCGAAAAAATCAGTGTTAATCGCTCTCGAACACGCTCCGTCAACTCCACACTCCTTCCACTCAGAGAGAGAGACAGACAGAGAGACTCTGTTTAAATATTTTATTCCATATTTAATAATAAATATGACCTATATCATTTCATATTTAATGATCTGCTCTGAATCTCGTTCGTGTTTTAGTATTATTATAATATAATATTATAATATATAATATTTTATAATATACATTGATATATATTATAATATTATAATATATATTGAGCTGCTCTTCATCTTTTATTTTTATTATAATATTATAATATTGTAATATTATAATATTATAATAGTTCTATTTCTCTCTCGTGATGCATTCAGGTCACGTTGTCGTCCTAGTTTTTGGGAGCTCCAGCAGCTCCTTCCTGTTTGTTTCTAGGTCAACATGTGAGAACAGAGAAGCTCTTCATGTCTTTGAACGCATCACTGAGTGTCTATGTGGAGGAAAGTTTTATTGAAACCAAACCAACCTCTAAACGACAAAGCAGTCATGGCCGCCTGCTGTGGGTTGCCTGGTAACAAGTGAATGCTGCTTTGTTCAAACACACAAAACTTTATCTAAAATTCAGATCCACGAACAGAACCTCTGCAGACTTAATGAAGCAGTGACGTCATGTACAGTTGTATTATTTAAATATTCTGTTTAAAAAAAGCTCACATCATATTAATCAATAAGATCAAAGGGATGCCCCGCCCACCACCTAGCTTTAAGTCACGGGATTGGACACTTGATTGACAGAGGAGCTCATTAAAGTACTTGGGACCAATCAGTGCCCTGGACACACATGGGCCCGCCCATCTCATTACCATACAGTAACAGACCCCTTAACACAACACGTACTAGCCCTTTAAATCACTCACTCATGTGACGTGTTCACGGTCTGTTCGTGAGGCGTTCACTGACCTGCTGCTGCTGCACGTGAACCAACCTCAGCCAATAGGAGGAGGGGGAGGCTGAGGAGGGCCGTGATTGGCTGTAGGCAGGAGTAGGGTGAGCTGACCTCACTGCTGCTAGGAACCACGTAGGTCTGGAGATACTAGGTTTATATACTGGGAGATACTCGGTTTATATACTGG
>NW_022280238.1:0-12008 GCF_004355925.1 Anarrhichthys ocellatus | reverse complement strand
TAGGTTTATATACTGGGAGATACTAGGTTTATATACAGGGAGATACTAGGTTTACATACTGGGAGATACTAGGTTTACATACTGGGAGATACTAGGTTTATATACTGGGAGATACTAGGTTTACATACAGGGAGATACTAGGTTTACATACTGGGAGATACTAGGTTTATATACAGGGAGATACTAGGTTTACATACTGGGAGATACTAGGTTTATATACTGGGAGATACTAGATTTATATACTGGGAGATACTAGGTTTATATACTGGGAGATACTAGATTTATATACTTGGAGATACTAGGTTTATATACTTGGACATACTAGGTTTATATACTGGGAGTTATCAGGAGATAGCAGGTGTCATGGTCGGTATAGATAGAAGTACACCCCCCCTTCACTGTGTTCGGTCATGAAGAAATGACAGGGGGGGGGGGGCTGAGTCGGGCTGTAGCCTCTCTTCAGGCTGATGGAGGATGGGGGAGGGGAGGAGGATCTGGTTTGTATTCAGCTCTCATCACCTGATGTCTTCATCTTCATATACACATATATACATATTTATGTATATGTGTATATGTATTTAGTCCGTGAGGGTTTAGGGCTGTCCCACTGTCAGATTGTCAAGTGTTTGAGTCTTTTGATCCCTTTACGAACCCTTAGCCTAAGGGAATTACCCACAAATCATTGCAATCTGAAGTTAAACACGGGGTAACCAGTGGACGCATGGAGACGTAAAGAAAAAGGTAAACAAAGAGGACGGCTCACGTCTGTTCAGCCTGGAGTATTACATGTACTCAGAAACATTAAGGGTTAAAGATGGAACAAAAATAAACATGAAATCAGAGAATATTAGGGGGGACATTGGGTTTGGGCCTCTGTTCTCACCATCACTGTAGAACCAGCAGGTGGAGGTGTGTCAAGAGGGGGCAGGGCCTGTGATGATGTAATCAGTGACAATCACTGAAATACGGAAGCTCAGGAAGGAAAACACAACCTCAGAACCACCAGGAGTACATCCCAAGTCTCTTAATTGTCGTTTCCTCGATCCTCTCTTGAACCGGAAGTTGTTTCTGCGCCGCCATATTGACGGCCGTCCCAAAGCTCTGATGTAGCTCGGAGGAGTGAGGATGGAGGATGGAGGAGGGACCTCGGAGGAGCCATGAGCGAGGAACCAGGAGAACAGACTTCCAAGAAGTCTTTTAACGGCCAACACACCCCCTTATTGTTCATCAGTCATGTGATTGGACGCTGCAGCCGATCGGACTGATGACTGAGTTTAACACCAGAGTGAAGACGGATCACAGATTAAACTCTAGTTTATATTTGATTAGGTTTCTGATTCAACATCTGGTTTAAATAAATGTTCATTGTAGTCTGAACAACAAAAGGACCACAAACAACTTTCTTCATTTATTAGAAAGATTTGTGTTTTCATGATCTGATGTTTCCCTCAATAACTTTATTATGGAAACAATTAAAGTCAGAGAGAGCTGAGAGACTAAACACTTTATACATCATTCCTGAGTGTTTGATGAGTTTTATCATTGAAGAGAAACAATAATCATATTCTGGGTTATTTAATAATGACGTCATAATCTGAATTTCTAAATGTACAGACGCAAATAATTCATAAATAAGACGATCGCATCCCGCCGGTAGAAATGGATCCTGATCTTATAAACAGAACACAGGACACAGCTTGTTAACAGACTACAGAGAGAAACACCTCTACAGTGGTGATTACTGTGTCTTTATTAGTTATTAGTATTATTAGTTACTATTATTAAGTACAGTGATCATGTGAACAGACACTAACTTATCAAAAGTCTCTCCAGCTGTTAAAGCCGACTGACAGCTGATTCAGCTGTCATCAGCTGATCAGCTGTGATCATCAACACCATCATCAGAAACAGACGTCGCTTCACGTGACGCAACTGAGGAAAGGACGTCTCATGTCTCTTAAAACATATTTCCTCGTTTCCTCTCTCCTCGCATGGTTTCCTCCATGCATCCCTGGTGGGAGGGACTAAGACGCAAGGAAAGGACACAAGTGAGGGAAACAGGGATGCAATTAAGAGACTTGAGAAGTATTCATATACTTGGGATGTACCCCTGGTGACCCTGAAGGAGGTCAAACAGGAACCTGAACCAGGTGATATCTCACGGCAACGCAACTACATCCCGTTACAACAACTAGATCCAGTTACAGCAACTATATCCAGTTAAATCAACTAGATCCAGTTAAAGCAACTACATCCAGTTAAAGCAACTAGATCCAGTTAAAGCAACTAGATCCTGTTACAGCAACTAATCTGTACACACACAATCACACACATTAACACACACACACACACACACACACACACCCTCCTGTAAGTGATAAATAATTTAAAGCTGCAGTAGAAAGTGCTTTGTCACCACCAGGCCGCCCATCCCCCCCTCCGTGTTTCAGAGGGATTTACATTTAATCCAAGGTGTGATTGAACGACTTAAAGTGGGCGTGGTTTAGTGACAATACAGAGCTGTAGAGGTCGACCTTCAAACAGCTGTAACGACGACATCACTCTGTCCTACTGTTATTACAGACACTTGGAATAACCACAGACATTCGACTGTCCTACTGTTATTACAGACACCTGAAATAACCACAGACACTAGGCTGTTCTGCTGTTATTACAGACACCTGGACTAACCACAGACACTAGGCTGTCCTGCTGTTATTACAGACACCTGGACTAACCACAGACACTAGACTGTCCTGCTGTTATTACAGACACTGGACTAACCACAGACACTAGGCTGTCCTACTGTTATTACAGACACCTGGACTAACTACAGACACTAGACTGTCCTACTGTTATTACAGACACCTGAACTAACCAGACACTAGACTGTCCTRCTGTTATTACAGACACYSGAACTAACCACAGACATTAGACTGTCCTACTGTTATTACAGACACTGGACTAACCACAGACACTAGACTGTCCTGCTGTTATTACAGACACCTGGACTAACTACAGACACTAGACTGTCCTACTGTTATTACAGACACTGGACTAACCACAGACACTAGACTGTCCTACTGTTATTACAGACACCTAGACTAACCACAGACACTAGACTGTCCTGCTGTTATTACAGACACCTGAACTAGCCACAGACACTAGACTGTCCTGCTGTTATTACAGACACCTGGACTAACCAGACACTAGGCTGTCCTACTGTTATTACAGACACCTGAACTAACCAGACACTAGGCTGTCCTGCTGTTATTACAGACACCTGGACTAACCACAGACACTAGACTGTCCTACTGTTATTACAGACACTAGATGTTGCTCAGAGGCACTGAGGCAGGAACTTAGCCTGCAGAGAGAGAGGGCGAGAGAGATACAGAGACAGACAGAGAGAGAGAGAGAGAGAGAGAGAGAGAGAGAGAGAGAGAGAGAGAGAGAGAGAGAGAGAGAGAGAGAGAGAGCACGTGACCTCCAGAGCCTCTCTGTCCAATGGAATGAATGGACTGTAAATAGGAGCCAATCAGGAGCGGGGGGCGGGTATAAAAGGCTGATAACCTATTTAATCAGCAGCAGCAGAACCAGATCCGCTTCAGACCTCTTCACATCAGACCTAACGAACAGGTAAGAACACCTCTAACCAATCACAGCTGATCAGATCATCGATGCTCCCGGTGGTCGGCTCATCACGCGGGAGGAGGCATAAGACACGTCAGAGGGTCTCAGAGAGCTGGGGGGTTAACGGGACAAAAGAGGCTGCGGGCAGACAGACAGGCTGCTCGTTGGATGTGTATCGGTTGTTTGCATGCCGCTGTGCTGCACAGAGCCTGTCTGTCTGCAGCCTGTCTGTCTGGCTGCATCCCAACGACCTTGCAGTGCGTCCTGCAGGTGCTGCGCAGATTATTTTAACGCATCTGCGATTTAATGCCCAGCTCCGAACTAAAGGCTCCTTAAATACAGCCTGACGTCATTGAATCATCTTTTTCTTTTCTCCATCAAACCGTTTGTCATCTTTAACGAACTGCGCATGCTCAGGTCGGTTGTATTTCGATGTACTTTAACGGGATGATGACGGATTATGAACCCGTTGATCTGGGACCGGTTTGAAGGTGACCGAGCTCTGCAGGGTTAATCCCGGTCTCGTGCTGCGTCACTGATCCCCTCCAGGGGATCCCGATCCAGTCCGGGCCGAACCGGGTCATTTACCTGCAGAGGTTCTGATGCAGCAGCTGGTCTGAACCACAAACTAGATCCTGGATCATTTCAGGGACACATTAAGATGAAGGTTAAATACACACACACACAGACACACACACACACATTAACACACAGACACACACATTAACACAGACACACACTCACACACACATGCAGGCACATTAACACACACACACACACTTTTATTTTCAGATTTTTAAATTGTGTGATGAAGATTGTTAATGAAAAATGCTAATAATATTATTCATAATGTTGTTATTCATATTATTATTATTATTATTGGTAATACTATTATTATTATATCATTATTATTACCAATAGTATTATTATTCATAATAATACTGTCTAAATGTTTACATATTCAGTAGAATTAGTAATACAGTATTTAGCTGATTTTGTTTGTATAATTATATTTTATATACAAGATTTAACAAAGAAAAAACAGAAATGTAGAAATTTTTGCAAATTTATTAAAAAAGAAAAACTGAAATATCACATGGTCATAAGTATTCAGACCCTTTACTGTGACACTCATATTTAACTCGCATGCTGTCCATTTCTTCTGATCCTCCTTGAGATGGTTCTACTCCTTCATTGGAGTCCAGCTGTGTTTAATTAAACTGATTGGACTTGATTAGGAAAGGCACACACCTGTCTATATAAGACCTTACAGCTCACAGTGCTAGTCAGAGCAAATGAGAATCATGAGGTCGACTGAATACTTATGACCATGTGATATTTCAGTTTTTCTTTTTTAATAAATTTGCAAAAATTTCTACATTTGTTTTTTTCTGTCAAGATGGGGTGGAGTGTACATTAATGAGAAATAAAATGAACTTTTTTGATTTTAGCAAATGGCTGCAATGAAACAAAGAGTGAAAAATTTAAAGGGGTCTGAATACTTTCCGTACCCACTGTATATTTAAGTTATTGAAATGTTAATCTTTGTTAAATCTTGTATATAAAATATAATTATACAAACAAAATCAGCTAAATACTTTATTACTAATTCTACTGAATATGTAAACATTTAGACAGTATTATTATGAATAGTAATACTATTGGTAATAATAATGATATAATAATAGTATTTCCAATAATAATAATAATAAATAATACTAATAATAATATGAATAACAACATTATGAATAATATTATTAGCATTTTTCATTAACAATCTTCATCACACAATATAAAAATATGAAAATAAAAGTGTGTGTGTGTGTCTGTGTGTGTGTATTTAACCTTCATCTTAATGTGTCCCTGAACTGATCCAGGATCTAGTTTGTGGTTCAGACCAGCTGCTGCATCAGAACCTCTGCAGGTAAATGACCCGGTTCGGCCCGGACCGGATCGGGATCCCCTGGAGGGGATCAGTGACGCAGCACGAGACCGGGGTTAACCCTGCAGAGCTCGGTCACCTTCAAACCGGTCCCAGATCAACAGGTTCATAATCCGTCATCATCCCGTTAAAGTACATCGAAATACAACCGACCTGAGCATGCGCAGTTCGTTAAAGATGACAAACGGTTTGATGGAGAAAAGAAAAAGATGATTCAATGACGTCAGGCTGTATTTAAGGAGCCTTTAGTTCGGAGCTGGTCATGCATCAAAAATCTGATGACGGATTTAAAACGACAGTTAGACAGTTAATAAACGTACAGTTAAACGTTAATAAACTGTTCATAAACTCAGTCAAACATTAATAAACTGTTAAAAAAAACGTACAGTTAAACTGTTAATAAACTCAGTTAAACTGTTAATAAACTCAGTTAAACTGTTAATAAACTCACAGTGAAACGTTAATAAACTCACAGTTAAACGTTAATAAACTCACAGTTAAACGTTAATAAACTGTTAATAAACTCACAGTTAAACGTTATTAAACTCAGTTAAACGTTAGTTTGACAGTTTATTGAGTTATTCTGCCAATAAACTGACGTCAGAAGCTCATTCCTTTAAACTGTTCCCAGGTCAGCAGCCGGACGTCATCATGCCTTTCGGAAACACCCACAACAAACTGAAGATGAACTACTCGTCGGAGCAGGAGTACCCCGACCTCAGCCAGCACAACAACCACATGGCCAAGGTGCTCACACCTGAAATGTACGACAACCTGAGGGACAAGGAAACGCCCAGCGGATTCACCTTGGACGACCTCATCCAGACCGGCGTGGACAACCCAGGTACCAAGTTACACTTCTGTAAACCAGGTAGCATCCTGGACCAGGTTCCATCAAACACAGACCAGGTAACCCCCTCTTATCTACACCAGGTAACCCCCTCTTATCTACACCAGGTAACCCCTTATCTACACCAGGTAAGCCCTCACAGCCAGGTCTCTTTCACACAGAGAGATCGTGTTCCTTCAGCTGCAGCTTGATAACTTCTTAATTGGATTGACTCGTTACGATCAGGTTAATTTCTGCTCGTTAATTCCTCCACAGTGACGTTGTGAGTACTTCCTATCTGATCTCCTGAATCAAATCACTGAATAGAGAAAGCAAACACAGAAACAACCCGAGACCCGAGTCAGAAATTTGGTGCTGAACAGGAAACGATCGATCGGCCATTTTGTGTCCCTGCAGGTCACCCGTTCATCATGACGGTGGGCTGTGTCGCCGGAGACGAAGAGACATACGAGGTCTTTAAGGAGCTGCTGGACCCGGTGATCGAAGACCGCCATGGAGGATACAAACCATCAGACAAACACAAGACCGACATGAACCATGACAACCTGCAGGTAAACAACAACAATAGAACCTGGGCCCCGTTCCTCGTACGTGGCTAACTGAGTTAGCCGGATAAAATTCAGGATAAGATTACATAAATCGGGCTTTTCGGTTCCACGAAGCAAGTTTGGCAAAATCACCATGGCAACACATCCATAAGCTTGAAGCTGCTCCAGCGCAGGCTAACTGAAGGTAGCTGGATAAGCTGCCACTCCCCCGGAAAACATGGCAGCTCCTGTCACATACGGTAGTCTAATGCGCTTGCGCATATACCGGGGGTTATACGGGAGTTCCGGAAATGCATGTAAAGTGAGACACACGGTGATCCATTAAAGCAGCTGAGCAAACTAAGAAGCCTCTATTGCATTAATGTACAGCTCCCTTCCTCAGAGATCCACTGATGATGGAGGATATTAGTTAGATTAGCGTTTTATAGGGAGAGAGTTCTTCCACATCGCCAAGATCCGTTATCACATCACGATGACTTCCTATACGAGCGCTATCCATTCTGCCCACAAGGAATCATTTATTTACAGACCTTCTGGAGCATACATTGAACACCACACGCTGCAGCCGAGCACTGATGTCTCACACACTGGATGCAGCCTTGAGCTGTTCTGCGAGTGGTACATTGTTGTACAGTGTCGGCGATGCGGAGAACATGGGGAAAGCCGCTGCATGCCGTGCTGTTGGTAAAGTTTATTCGGCGCTTAATAAACTTATGGATGTGTTCATTACATCACCATGGCACATATTGTACTGACTCAGCATTCTGAGTAATGTGTGTGTGTTAGTGTTTACTTGCTCCCATGTCCTCTTGATGGCTGCGTTGCATACATGAGGGTTAAAGCACTCATAATGATATGACAGTGTTATTAGTACACCAGCTTATCATTACTGTAGAACATGATGAAGGTGGACTCATGATAAGAACAGAGAGAATCACACACTATTTATCTTCACTGCTTCAGTTGATTGAATGTCTGATGATGAATAATACACACACACACACTGATCCGCCCACACACAGATTCACACACACATATTCAAACTAGTTCTATATGGTGATCTACACATACATGTATATACACATATATATATATAGTACATGATACATGAGGGCATACAGTACATATATCCTCATATTAATGAGTATCAGTTAGATACTCTTTGGGCTTGTTTTTATTACTTATTCTGAAAGAGTTGACATCATTATTGTCGCTATAGATCTCATTGGATGATGCATTCATTAAGCCTACTGCCAGCAGCTCATTTAAAGACATATCATCTGATTGATTGGGGTGATGAGGCATTCAAATGAGCCGATACACTTACGCATTTAACTTGTCTGTGATATTTTGCGTGCTTCTTGTCTAGCCCTCGCAGCGGTGGTGGTGTTATATTTAGCCGTGATTATGGTCTTGAATTCCTCATATGCGTTCATGATCATCTCCTGCTCGTCAGCGGAGTAAAAAGAGGCTCTTTCTTTGACTTTATTTAACATTGTACTGTTAGAAAATCATGGTTTCGGTGATCGACGCTTCCCCCTTTTGAAGTAGGACGGGCACGCACAATTATCCTGATCCTGATCGTCTGGTTCCAATTAACGAGACTGTTTGAGAGGATCAGCCTTGGAGAAACCGACATAGCCTGACTTCAATCATCTCGTTAATTTAGGCTGCTAATAGGACATTTGATCGACTTAGTTGAACCACGTACGAGGAACGGGGCCCTGAACAATGACAACCTGTAAGTAAACAGACTGACCTGAACAATTGGACATAGAGTTAGTTCTGTTTAGTTGTTGGTCTCTACTGGTCTCTTCTGGTCTATTCTGGTCTCTACTGATGGTCTACTGTGTTTCAGGGAGGAGACGATCTGGATCCAGACTACGTTCTGAGCTCCCGGGTCCGGACCGGTCGGAGTATCCGAGGCTTCTGTCTGCCGCCTCACTGCAGCCGCGGAGAACGCCGAGCCATCGAAAACCTCTCCCTGGAAAGTATGACATCACTTCCTGTTTCCTGCTCTTTAATGCTCTTTAAACCAGTTTTAAAACATAGTGAAAACCAGTTAGAAGTTGTGATGAAGAGCTGAAACAGATACACCCTTAATCCGTCTTTATTGAGATGTTTACCCAGCATGCCTCAGTGATCCTCAGTCAGTAGATGTTTACCCAGCATGCCTCAGTAAGCGTGTCAGTAGGTGTTTTTACCCAGCATGCCTCAATGATCCTGTGTTATATAACTCTAAGTTGAGCTGAGACTCTTAATGAGGATCTGAGACCTGCTTCACCTCCGAAGGAGACTAAAGAGAACCAGACCGGCTGAAACCAGCAGCACATTATCTATTGTTACAACCCGGCTCCAACATAAGGTAACGAAGATGAGTGATAAAAGTAATAAATACACATTTATTTAAAGAATACAATCTAAACTAACAACCAATCAAAACAAATAGAGCCATCAGGTCCTGGTTCATATGTGGGTTTATAGAGCCATCAGGGATAGATAGATATCTCTATCTGTCTGTCTATCTATATAGATATAGATATACACACACATTGTTATGGTCTGGCTCTTGAACCACAACAAAACGTAACGAAAACTCAGGCACGGTGCTAAATAAAGAAACCACCTTTATTAGAAAAAGGTCGGGACAGTTCAAAGTGCACAACAGGAGAGCATTCTCGCAGCATCCCAGATGGTGTAACTGCTCCCTCTAAACACTCCGTGTAGCACACCAGGTGTCAGGGAAAAGAAGCCAGCCCCCCTACCGGATGGGGCGGGCCTTGTAGGGCAAAGGTGTTGGCCAGCTGCCTCCAATCTTCCTGATGGCCCTGGGCCGTCACCCCCCCCATAAAGACAGGGTCCCCACAGGCCCCTGGACATCACCCATGCCCACATCTCATTCCTTCAGCTACTTCGTCATCTCCCATCTCAGCTACTGGTACCTTGAAGCAATCTTTAAGAGAGACAGACAACAAAGTTGAAAGAAACATGATGCACAATTACTGACATGGGGCCCTGGACAATGCGTCAGCAACAATATTGTCCTTCCCTTTAATGTGACGTATCTCGAGAGTATGCCTGAAAAAACAGGGACCATCCTATGAGTCTCTGATTTGGACAGTGTAGTGAGTTCAAAAATGTTAAAGGGTTGTGGTCCGTGTAAACTACCACAGGCCCTGAACCCACATACACCTCAAACTGCTGTAATGACCAAATCAACGCCAAAGCTTCTTTTTCTATTACGGAATAGTTTAACTGGTGCTTGTTGAACTTCTTGGAGAAGAAACTCACGGGTCTGTCAATACCCAATTCGTCCTCTTGCATCAGCACCCCACCTGCACCCACGTGACTGGCATCAACTTGCAGTTTAAAACTGCTATCCATTCGTGGTGCAGCGAGAACCGGAGAATCACAAAGGATCAGCTTTACAGCATCGAAAGCCCTTTGACAACCAGCGGACCAAATATACTCCACCTTACCCTTCAGTAGGTCTGTCACCGGCGCCACTACAGTCGAAAAGTTACGACAGAAAGCTCTATAATAACCAACCAAACCTAAAAATTTCATCAGTTCTTTCTTTGTTGCCGGCGGCGGATACCGGTCCATGGCTTGCACCTTTGCCCGCAGAGGGCGCACCTCTCCTTGCCCGACCTGTCGACCCAGGTATGTCACGGTTGCTTTAGCAAACTCACACTTCGCCAGATTAACAGTAAGGCGAGCCTCAAGTAAGCGACCGAACAACGCTTTTACACGCTCCATGTGTGAAGACCGCGAATCTGAGTACACAACGACATCGTCTATATACACTGCACAGCCTTCTAACCCACGAACAACCATATTCATAAGTCGTTGGAACGTAGCAGGTGCGTTTCGCAACCCGTAAGGCATGACAGAGTAAGAATACAGCCCAGTTGGAGTAATAAACGCTGCCATTTCACGCGCCCTTTGGGATAAAGGGGCCTGCCAATAACCCTTTAACAGATCAAATTTGCTGATGTATTTTGCAGCACCAACCTGATCAACGCAATCATCCATGCGAGGTAGGGGGTAAGAGTCTGGTTTAGTGACACTGTTGACTTTCCTAAAATCCGAACAAAACCGAGGGGTATTGTCCGCTTTTGGTACGAGCAAACAATGTGACGCCCAGCTTGAGGATGACGGTTCAGCGATGCCGTTCTTCAGCATATACTCAACTTCAGAATCTAAAAATGAACGCTTTACCGCACTGACTCGATAAAATCGCTGTCTTATCGGCTTTGCATCTCCTATGTCGATATCATGTGTGTACAAGATGGAACATCCCCAAACAACATTGGATACCCCCTGATAAGCTCGGATAGCTCTGTGTGTTGTGAAACAGACAAGTGGTCAAGGACACTGTCTAAGCTCTGCAGAACTTCAGAGTTTTTCAATCGGCCTGTTAGCAACGCTGAATCCGGATTAGGCAAACCATCCTCACAAACATGCTCCCTACCCGATGACGTCGTGTTGCCTACACACGCCGGGTGAGCGCTATCCATCCCTACGCTCCGCTCCTGAGACGAACGTGCATGATATGCTTTCAACAGATTAACATGGCACAGTTGGTGATGTTTTCGACGGTCTGGTGTGGCAATAAGATAGTTCTGCTCTGAAATCTGTTTCACTACAGTATAGGGACCCATAAACTTAGCGTTAAATGGCGAATTTATAATGGGCAACAAAGCCAAAACTTGGTCGCCTGTACTGAACACCTGATGCTCAGCTCCATGGTCATAAAGGCGTTTCATCTTATCCTGTGTTTTAGCCAACTTCGACTTTGCCAATTCCCCAGCTGCGTAAACTTTATGCCGGAACCCATTGACATACTCCACCAGATTTTTAGGTGGCTCTGTTTGTCTCCAATCCCCTTGCAACGCAGCCAACGGACCACGCACAGTATGACCAAAAACCAGCTCATTAGGACAAAATCCTGTACTTGCTTGCGTTACTTCCCTGGCCGCTAGCAACAACCATGGTAACCCTTCCTCCCAATCACCTTTCATCTGCACACAGT
>NW_022280237.1:183097-199899 GCF_004355925.1 Anarrhichthys ocellatus | reverse complement strand
TAGGATACATGGTATCATGGACTGCATCAAATACCAGCAGATATTAAATGAAAACCTCACAGCCTCTGCCAGGAAGCTTAAAATGGGCCGTGGTTGGACCTTCCAGCAGGACAATGATCCGAAGCACACCTCAAAATCTACACAAAGATGGTTCACCGACCACAGAATAAAGGTTTTGCCATGGCCATCACAGTCCCCCGACCTAAACCCCATAGAAGATCTGTGGGATGAGCTGAAGAGGAGAGTCCACAAGCTCGACCTCAGGATCTGAAGAGATTCTGCATGGAGGAATGGTCTCAGATCCAGTGCCATGTGTTCACCAACCTCATCACGCATTATAGGAGAAGACTCACAGCTGTTATCTTGGCAAAGGGAGGCTGCACAAAATATTAAATGAAGGGTGCCAATAATTGTGGCACATATATTTTTGAGAAAACTATTTGTTTCAGGATAAGAATTTAATGTTTCTTTCAATTATGTTACTTCAGTTAAAGGTTAGATTTTTGTGAATATTTTGAATGAAAGATCATGAGGATAAACAATAAAGACATTTTTTCACAGCCTGTTTTGCTCATTTTTATCAAAGGGTGCCAATAATTCTGGAGGGCACTGTGTGTATCTGTTTTCATACAACACTAATGAAACACCCAAAGTTGTTTAACCGCATTATTAGTCCACCTCATCTTCACCAGAAATCCTCAAAGATTCTTGTGACCTTCTGGATGAAGAATCGAGGGTCGGCACACTAGATTATGATCTCATTAACATGTATTTATTCATCACCAAGTAACAATACTGAAGTCCAAATAAAAAGGGGAATCTGCAGCTCCCCGTGTTTGCTCGGGAAGCTAGGTGTGTGTTTTTTGTAATACAGAGACACACCTTTGAATACATACTTGTAGGCAGGTCAACTGACAGAGCACCTGGTGCTCATAGACTTGGATTGAATACATCCAGTGTTATATTAGACGCTAGCTCCCATGAACTTCATTTGTGGTCTTATGACATGTGACAGAATGCACTCATCAGCGTTGGAGATGGAAGCTTGGGGATTGGATCAAGTGCAGCGGACCTTGGGACGATCGCCGACCACCCAACCACACCGTCCGAATCTTAAAATACATTCTTACATAGATCCATCATATAAAAATAAAACAGTGGAGACAATCTCATGATTGCACGTAGTAAAACTAGTAAATAAGGGCTATTGGATCGGTATAAGTGTATTCAAGAGAACTACTAGTCACCAGAAGTCAAAAGTGCATCTCCTTTTTTACACAAGCATCTAAGAGCATAACCCAGAGCAGAAGTACAGAAACAAACTAATGCAATAAGTGCCACAAACTAGTACGAATAAAATAAATGCTAATAAGTGCTAATACAATACAGTGAGTGGAAGGCTCAGGGTGGTACTTCTCGAAGAGGTGAGTTTTCAGCCTGATGAAAGATGGGCAGCGACTCTGCTGTCCTGACGCCAGTGGGGAGTTCATTCCACCACTGTGGGGCCAGGACAGAAAGCAGCCGCGACCGGGTCGATCGGCAACCAACCGCCCCGAGGCAGCAGAGCGAAGTGGTCGGGCGGGCGTGTAGGTCAATGTGAGTCACCTCAACCAAGAGACGTCCTCGAGCATGCCGCCATGACCGGACACCCAAAATATTATGCAGTGTGCTGCAGCAGAATGAGAGATTAGCTGAGGACAGACACAGAGGTGCACACTCACAGATGATCCACGGAGATAACAACAGAGAGCAAAGTGAAAAGGCAAAATCTATAAAAAAAATACACTGAAATACAAGATCTGAAAAAAAGCTACACAGACGACTTGTCACAGTGAACAACCGTTGGACTCTTTTGCAGGCCTATAATAAAATGATGCTGTAGTTTTATTACATGTTTACATTTATTCTAATGTGAGGGTCCTGGGACAGAAGATGTCGTGTGATGTATCGATTGATAAGCTCCCTTGATGTGTAACTTTGGGCAAATATAACAATACAAATAGAATAGAATAGAATTGAGCTTAAAGAGCTCGTAAGTGTTGTAAGAGCTCCTTGTAACAACTTGAATATCAGTTAACTAGAGCATCACGTATGAACTAGAATATTGTGACAACTCAGGAAAAGTGGAAATTGGAACAATTTACTGGAAAAGTTAATACTTATAAGACCGATCTAATAAATCAGTGCAGACGGTATAATGGCAGTATACTCATATTCAAACAAGAAAATAAAAACTGAACAAGTACAATAAAAAGTCCAACGAAGGTATAAAAAACAAGTAAATTGCAAAAAAACTAACAATAAAAGCTAAAAATACAAGATAATACACATTACTTCACATATGAGGTCGAACGTATGAATTGCTTGTATTGCATTGATTTTTTGATTTTTTTAAACCAAGTAAGTCGAGTAGCTCCAGAGATGTGATTCATCTCACAACTACATGAAACACTTTAAACGTTGGGCATCTGTGAGCAACACCTTCCTCAGTCTGTTCTTAAACGAGTTCTAAAGAAAGCTCTTCAGACGTCCACGTCACATTCATGACGCGTTGTAAAAACACAGAGATGTCCGTAGCTGTGTTCTCATAATGATCAATCGTATCGTTCCCATAATATGAAGCATGTAAACAATCTGCCGGTTGCCATGAAGGAGCGCGAGACTTCCGGTCCGTGTGCACACACACAAACTGAAAAGACGAGTTGAGACGAGTTAAGAATGCTCCAAAAGCACCCGACCGACATTTACCAGCAAATCAATGATCAAGTAAAAATGAATTATGTTGGTAACCACTGTCCAATAATGGGATTATAACTCATTATTGATTTACATGCATCAACATTGGACAGAATCATTCTCTTCATGACATTCAGAAGTTGTTAAATCTTTAAAATATCTTTAAAACAAGGAGTTCACTTTGTAAAAGAAAAGAGGGCGTTGGACACATAAAACTGACGTATGATTATTATTTAGTACGAAAGGTTTGCTTGTGTTTGTGTTTGTAAAGGTAGTAATGAAAGGATTAGGGTCTAACGGTAGAAACAAGAAGCGCTTTCTTCGACAGAAAGTGAATTTTAAGGGATTCATATTCAGTCATGCAGCGATCTTTACATATTACGCAGAGCGGGTTTGGAGCATGAGAAGTCCCTCTCGGGATGAACCGTATTTTAAGTAGGACTCCTGATACCGTCTGTTGAATGAAGCTTTCTTTTTCTTTGAAGTTGAAGGCTCTTCTTCTGTCTCCTCAGTGGGCCTTTCCCCTTAGCAAAGAAGCTCTCCAAAGACATTTGTTTTTCACTCATTTTCACTAATGTTTGCTTGTGGGCTTAATTTGTGCGGTAACGTATCAGGTGACAAGCGTCTTGACATGTGTCAAGTGGGACAGGCGCATGTAATTGGGAGAGAATCCGGTCATTTTTCAAAATAAAATATCTTTCCGACTCTGATAATCAATCAAATGAAAAAAAGTTATTTATTCTTTCTGTGCGGCTCGGTACCAAATGACCCGCGGCCCGGTACCGGTCCACGGCCCGGGGGTTGGGGACCACTGCTCAGGTGTGTTATTTTTGACTTTTGGGGAGTGTCGCTGGATAGGTAAAGCAACGGGTCCGGTTTGGCTGCGTTGGTTGGTTGGTTGTTTTGTGCGGTCAGAGCAGTTGCCTCGGGGACACATCCGGAGCTGTCAGGTGAGTAACCAGCTCATGTCTCATGTCATTTAACGCAGCAGCGAAATATACCAGTAAAAACTTGTCAGCGGTTGATGGGGAATGTCGATTGACAGTTGACGAGGAGTAACCGTCTCTTGTGGTGTGCCGGTGGAACAGAAGTGACGGATACCACCAGTCAGAGTTACACATGACAAAGAACTGGCATGTGACACGAGAGCGAAAGGATATAAGGTGCCCGGGGCAGAGGCATGAGATCCAGCACTGCGGATCTCATGCGGTGATAAAGAACAGACAACACCTTGACTCTATTATCTGTGTGTGAAGATGCAGACGGGTTGACACACATTTACACACCCAGCGCCAACAAATGTTCTTCAGTCCTGATTGGTTGCACAGACTGTGTCTGCTTATAGCTGTAAGGAGGCGACGGTGTTGATCTCTTCACTACCTTTGACAGAAATATGCAGATTACAGCATCAGGCCAATGCTGCACAACTTCTTCTTGTTTGTCCTCTCTACCAACCGTCAAACAAAATGGAGTCTTCAATGATGCACCAAACATGAAATCCCCTGAACTCAAGGTCCATCTGGATATCTGGCACCCCCAAACACAGATGTTCTGCAGGAATGTGTAAGCATTCATAAAAACCCACAAATTCAGATTTTATAAATTTCTGTGCACATTTTTCAGGACAGAAGTCTGTGCTTTGAGTCCATTACAGTCATTTAGCACTCAGTATCCATATATACACCGTAGGCACAGCTACGGGAGCAATGCTCAAGGACACATCGACATGCAACTAGTGGAGCCGGGGATCGAACCGCCGATCATCTGATTGCAGGACGGCCCTGCTCTCCACTTAGCCACGGTCACCCACATGACATGTAAAAACGTTTTTTAAACTGGTGGTGGATAGTAAACACATAAACGTGGGTGTGCAACTTTAACAATTATAGTCATCTTTGAGAAGGTCATTCTAATTATAGCATCAATATAATCATCCTTTAACTAATACCTTTAAAAAGAATAGAATGTGACTATTATTAAAAATAAGCCGAGTCATCCCAGTGCTCTGCAGCCGAGTAAAGGTCACAGGCTTGTTTTGATGTACCGATCTACAGACCGCTGTCAGTTCTCCCTGTTATTGTGTTTCAAAGAACAAAAGATCTCCTCAGCTGTAAAAACAGCACAAGTTCACAGTGTGAACAGATTTACCGACGTGATCGCATCATTACTGAACTAGAAGGACCTCCACTTCACTTCGTTAAGGTATTTTAATAGAGGAGATGTGAAACAGTCAGCTACGGGAAATTAACGAGGAAATCACGCAGCGGACTGTAGCTGCTGGATCTTATTACAGTTGCACAACATGTTTACTTTAAGTTTCTTTTGTCTGACTCATCCTTAGAATGTGATTAATTAGATGCAATTCAATGGTCAATAACTGGTCACTTAGCATACTTCCCAGCATGCCTTTGAATTGGGTAAAACCCTTCTGTCCTTCATTTAGTTCATTTAGTCTGAATGAATGTGTTATATGTTGCAGTGAGATGACTCAGCGTCTCTTGTTGGGTAAAAATAAAAACACTATCCAACTTAACGTAACACCCTAACCTGAATATAGTAAATTACAGTCGGATCAATATTCCATACCATTCATTTAATGTACATTAATGGGATACGAACCACAGAGAATATCATCACTGCTCGTGAAATGATTTATTTTCTATTTTCTTTTGTATGTTTTTCAAATTTTAATATTAGATGCCATTGATTTTTCTATGATTATTATTATTATTATTACTATTATTTATATGTTTAGTAGTGTGTGGTCCTTTATGCAAACTAAAGACTTAGCAAAACAACCGTTTTCAAAGTTACAAGGTTATTTTATTGTCATTGTACAACATGGTAGAACAAATAAATGCAGATTGCAGTTCTATTTTGCTACATAACGAATGCTATATTTGATATGGAGGATGAGTTAAAGAGTCTCACAGTCAGAGGAAAGAAGCTGTTCTGAAGTCTGGTGGTTCGACAGCTGATTCTTCTGTATCTCTTCTAGACGGCAGCAGATGAACAGCTTGTGTCTGCGTGTTTTGTCTTTTAATATTCTTTGAACTCTTCGCAGGCACCTCATGTCATCAATATCACTGACGCTCAGTCGATGGTACTGATGACGTTCTGGGCGGTTTTAATCGATTATATTTAATATTTATCCAATAGTAGAAATCAGTCAGTTTTTATATGTTGCATCTAAAATTGCCCTGTGGAATGATGTTGTTCCGTCTCTTTGAATTAAGAGGATGTTTAAGAAAAAGTTGGTTTGGTTAAATAAAATAGAATATACTAAAATACTTGTAACAGAGTTTGATTACATTTTGGGAGAAAAAAAAATATCACAAAACCAAAAAAGTGCTTCAAGAACATGAAACGCATTATAAACCAACACGAACACTAACCAAGTGGAATTTGAATTAAAATGGAAACTGTATTTAAAAATATACAGCAATGACTTCATTGAGATAAGTAACTGATTACACTGATACGGAACACGGTTATCGACATAAAAACACATTTACCTTGCCAAATGTACTTTTGTGTACTTTTGATATGGATCTGCAATGATGTTTTAGACAGCCATGTTTTCCAAGTTTGTTTCATCAGTTTGTGACCTTCCTGTTTCAACATGACAAAGTCAGCTCACACAAATAAATGCTGTTCCCAGTTTGATGTGGAGGAACTTCAGTGTCCTGCACCTCACTGGGATGAACTGGAACTGGACTTTGAAAATATCCTCAAAGACACTAAATGAATTGGAAATTCATAATGATCACAAAGAGACAAACAACAACTACAAAGAGACAAAACAACTACAAAAAGGACAAACCATAACTTAACATAAACAACAACAAATAAAGTGACACAAAACCACAGAGAGACACAGAACAACAACATCAAGTCTGGGTATCTTGTTCCTTTAAGAGAGGTGATGTGACCTTTTGCATGTCTGTGCCGTTGTCTCATTATCAGCCCACCTTCTCACCTGATACCACTTCACCTCTCAGCCCCGTCGAACATATATACCAGTTCATCTGCACTGGAGCTCTGCCAGTTCATGAAGGTTGCAACGTTGCTTTCCAGCATTTGGGTTCAATCCTTTGTTTCCTGAGTCGTGACAGATACAAACAAAATGGAAAAACCCACAAAGTATATATAAAAGACATTGAAAGACAGTCCAGTAAAAACAACACAAAGAAACTTCACAAGAAACCTTTTGACAAAAACTAAAAACTTTGTGTTGTGACGACCCTCTCTGCCTGTTCGTTTGGCTGCCTTCCTTGCAGGTGTGGAGGTGGGTGTGGCAGAGGGCCGTCAGGCAGAGTGGAAGCACCTGAGGCCATTTGCAACAGTGTTTGAAGGAAAGCTGCAAAGATGACGAAAGACAAAGCTTAAAAAAACAGTTCAGTCCTGATGGTCCAGGAGTTTAACACGCAGACGATGTAATATCTCAGAGTCAAGTCAAATATCTTTGTTTCATGTCATCCACCTCCTTTTTCCTTTATGGTCCACTGTTAACAAAGATTAAAAATGTCCAAAAATTCCTGTAATAAAATCTTAAATTCCATTTGAAAGCTCGCAGGCAATCAGTGACGTCCAGGAAGAACTGGAGTGAAACAGTCACACCTGTTGAACAAGTGGTCACCAGGTGGCGCTGTAAGAGAACAAGACACATCAAGAACATAAAGCCCCCAAACATCTGCTCATAAATCCTGTCACTGACAAAATAACGTTCCCAAACAAGTGCACTCGAGGTTTCATTTCTAGGGAAACCCTGAATGTACAGTCACAGTTTTTAACAATTAAAACAAAACAAAAGGAAAAAACCTATAAAAAATACTTTATTTGGTAGTAGTATTTAGTAGTTTAGTCATTTAAACTCACTACGAAATGAAAACAAAAGAATTTGGTTTCCACGGGACTCGAACAGCAGTCTCCTGGGAGAGAAGGGACCCGTCCTCCAACCTTCATCATGTGTGAAGGTTCTTTTTAGCAGACTGAGCTGCTCAGATCAGATGATTGAATGTTGAATTTCATTGTATTTGTTAAAGTGTCAATTGTGTTAAGGTTCACTGATTATTGTGTCTTTGACACAATACACACGCAATGAAAGTGACTTTTAAAGTAAAGTTGATTTTGTGTTTTCATGTAGACTGACCTACTTACTGCATATCACTGAGTCTGTCCTCAAAATACCAAGAAGTTCACCAAACTTACAATAAATGATTGGTGTGTATGTGTGTTGCTGTTAAAGAGGGAGATCATTAAGTTCAAAGCAGCTGCTGTGTGTGTGCCAGGATTCCTGTTTAGGTGTGGTGCAACATAGAGAACGATGTCTAATATGTTATTATAATTAATTAATCATACATCACAATACATGCTTTCAGTACTGACATGTAGACAGATGACACTTAATTATGTAGTTTTGTATCTACGAAAGATCCGTGAGATGTAGTTAAAGGCGTGGCTGCACGAGGTACATGTTGTACCTAACTGTACGGAGCAATTACAAAGAGCAAAGACCTCAACAGCGCTTATTAGAAGAATGACAGAACTCATTCATGTGTTCTAATGAAACTCTTTCTTTATCGCTAAATGGTTTTGCAGTGGACAGGTGGGCTACCAGGTGTGTCAATCAGTAGTTAGGTATGAGTTTTAGGGGGTTATCATCTATGTCATACGTCATATAGGAGCTGCCAAAACATTTTCTGTGGTGGACAAAACCTGCATACAGGCAGATGAGTTCCACTCCAGAGATGTGATTTATTTGACGATCTGGAGGTCTGTGAAGGATTTTTCCTCCCTGTTGGTCTCTCATCTTCTTCTCTAATCTTTCATCCCGTCCAACAAAGCCCAGTTGAAGCCCAGTTGAAGCTTTGGTGGTACCACGAAACGCCCCAACGGTGACTGTGGCCAAATGGAAAGCTGTCAGAATCTGTTGACATTTGTTTTTGCCTGTATTGAAGGTTTTTCCGTCTGTTGATTGGTTGGTTTTTTTAGACCAAAGTTGTGTTGTGCCCCCCCTCATCCTCTCAATGTTGACTAGTGTACAAAGCAACGAGATGCTGATGAGATTCTCTGTTTCAAGCGTGTATCTTGGGTTCTCTCAGTAACATCATATGAATCCATCACATAATCCCATCATATGTTGACATCATTATCTAACTGCTCAAATGTTTTTCAAAGACCACTTTTATGTCCACCTGCAAAGGAAATGGGCCAATTTAGTACACTATGAAAATGAGTTTCCATTGTGTTGCCACATATGATGTGACACCAGCTGACAATGAAACCTCAATGAAAGTTTAGTCTTTTGAACAAAATTGAATATGCGCTTAGTGCAGGCAATATAGCAACACAACTATTGTCTGGATTGTGTTCGCAGGCAACGTTCTTTCGAGTGAGTGAAGCCCCACACTTACATGTTCCTATAAAGAATGTGATCGCTGTTGTAAATCAGTTGAAAATTAATTGAATTTCCTCCAAGAGAGGTTGAAACAATTCAGCTCACATTTCTTAGATAGAAGGATGTAAATAAAGACGGGTATGGCGACAAAAAAACGACTCATGAAACAATGAAACTTTAATGAAAATGAGAATAAAAAGACACACAAGGCATCAAAGATAATTTAAAGGAATCATCAACCCAATAAACATATGTTGTTGGGTGTGCCATGAGGCCCATTGACGCCTACAGTAGCACAACATAGGTCATCTACCATACTGTTCTAAAAGTGTTCCTAACATTTCACTACCAACGTAAAGTGAATGATACATTTCATAATTACTGGTTGCAATTTCAAAATGAAATGTCACTTGGCGAGTTACTCATGTGTATGAACCACACAGCATCCAATTCCCTGCTGTAAACAGAAAAAGAAAATGTGGCCTCCACCTGGGAGGGGAAGGTTTCTGAGTCTATAATCACGATTGTTATTATTAATTAGTCATTGCATGTGACGAGGACTCAAAACGTATTAATACACGAAGAGGCAGAGAGCAAAGGCAGACTTCAGAGGAAGAGAGGTCCACCAAGTGACACCGAGGAAACCGCATCGCTTCACTTGACTTGACTTCACCGCATTATCCGAGTAAGTGGAAAATTTATCTTTCTTCTTATCCTTTTTATCTTCTATTCTTACTATTCTTATCTGATTCAATGTTGACTTTTTTGATTTCGCAATTATTTGTTACATGTCATCTGCGTACAATCGTCTCGGTACAGTCGGTGATGTTGCTGATTAGAAACAACCCAGAGGAGAGATGATGACACGTTTCTTTTCTCCATGATTTCTCAATCAATATGTGAATTTATGAAGGGCTAAACTATCCATAAAAACTGCTATGAAATAAGACTATTACACGTAATACATTTTATTTGTATCGCGCTTGAAAAGGTCCTCGACGGCGTGGTAGAGATGTGGATCAAATCTCTCTCTTGATGATAGATTTTCACAACTTCATTGCTTGCCGTGTTTGAGAATATCAAACATTTGTTGGTTCTGGCTTTTCTGATTTGAGCATTAGCTGGCAGTGTTTTTGACTGTTGAGAAAGACAAAAAACAATATTTAAGGCTTAACTCTGGCCTCTGCGCTTTTTGTTGTCATTTAACAGAATTTATGCTGATCATATGCATTCCAACTGATTTTATTTATCGGATAAGAAGGATTTGGAAATCTATTGCCATTTGTTTTTTCGAGTAAATTCACTCAATGTTGACAGTGTACAAAGCAACAATATTCTCATGAAATTAGCTGTATTTTGGGTTTGAGCTGCTGTTGTGTTGAGTGCAACTACAGTTTGAGCTCTTACACCCTCCCAACAGCAGAACATCCTGCATACAGAGAGATACAGAGAAATCACAGACACTCCACAGTGTCTGTGATTTATTTGACAATCTGGAGGTCTGTGTAGAACTTTTCCTTTCTGGTGGTCTCTTCTTCTTCTCTCATCTTTCATCCCATCCAACAAAAAACAATGGAAGCACTGTTGGGACTGTTGTTGTACCAAACGGTGGCAACGGTGACTGTGATGTGAAAGTTGTCAGAATCTGTTGACATTTGTTTTTTCATGCTGATGACCTGTATTGAAGGTTTTTCCGTCTGTTGATCGGTTGGTTTTTTTAGACTAAAGTTGTGTTGTGCTCCCCCTCATCCACTCAATGTTGACTAGTGTACAAAGCAACGAGATGCTGATGAGATTCTCTGTTTCAAGCGTGTATCTTGGGTTCTCTCAGTAACATCATATGAATCCATCACATAATTCCATCATATGTTGACATCATTATCTAACTGCTCAAATGTTTTTGAGATTTGGAAGACCACTTTCATGTCCACATGCAAAAACAAATTGGCCAATTTAATTGCAGACGGAAAAGGGTTTCTGGATTTTCTTTTTATTGCCACATGTTATGCGACACATTTTTAGAAACTACCAATAATGAACCCTTAATGACATTTTGATATTTTGAACTCTGTAATATTAGATCCTCGGGGGAAGGAAGCATGTTAATATTTTGCAAACAATCTGCATGTAAAAATCTCCTTTCTACTATTTTTCATTTTCTTTCAGGATATCACCATATGTAGTTTTGGAGGAGGAAGGGGAGGAAAACAGAAAGAAATCACGATGTTCATCAAGACCTTTATCGTTGTTCTTGTACTTGTTGGTAAGTAATTAAGAGTCATTTATATTTCTTTATATTGGGTTTTGTTTAGTTGGTTTCCTGTTTTATTCTGTCAGGGTTTAAGGCAAAAATGTTAGCAGTGAATGGACCCAAACGCAGAGAGAGACGAGGGAACAGAGGGATGAATAACGATGACTTTAATTGTTAAGAAAATGTTCAAAAAAACCTTGCAGAGTAGGGGAGTCAAAACATGTGTAACAAAAAGTCCAAGGAAACAAACTAACTAACAGGAAACATGGCAGAGAAGACCAGGAATCATTATAGATCAAAACAGGGAGCAGAGCAGACGACACTGAGACAGACGACACACAGGGTTTAAATACACTGAGGAGGAAGCAGGTGATTAGACACAGGAAGATTCAATCAGGGGCGGGACAATCACACAGGCGAGAAAACATACAAAGGCAGGAAGTGAAGTGAATACAGGACACAAGAGGAAGGGACGTTCAAAATACAACAGGAAACCAACGAAACGAAACCCAAGACCATATACATATGTATGTATGTATGTATATATCGGACACCACAACTAAACATGACAATTTATGACTGAATTCTGACCAAACTCTTGACTTGAAACAGCAACCAACAGCCAGCCTGCCGAGGGAACCCTGAGAGATAAGTGCCTAACAAGAACAACCACAATGGCCCCAAGTGTGATCACAACTGCCGTGACAATGACCACAGATTCCCCAACAATGATTCAAGCACCAGTAACTATAAAAACAACAAGAGAAGCAACAACAGCTGCCCCAACAACTACAGCAGCCGCAACAACCACAGCTGCCCCACCAACTACAGCAGCTGCAACAACAGCTGCCCCTCCAACTACAGCAGCTGCAACAACAGCTGCCCCACCAACTATAGCAGCCGCAACAACAACAGGACCATTAGCAGCAGCAACTTCAGCAAGTGCGAACGCAGCAGCAACGGCTTCAGCAATAGCAGCCGAAGCTGCAGCAACAGCAGCAGCAGCAGCAGCAGCAGCAACTACTGGACCCACTGCTTTAGCTGCAGCAGAAGCTGCAGAAGTTGCTGCTACAGCTGCATTACAAGCAGCAATAGCATCTGCTGCAGCAATAAACGGATTGTTACCACCAACAGTGGCAGCAGAAGCAGCAAGAAATGCAACAGACGCAGCCAAATTAGCATTAATTGCAGCGAAAGAAGCAATTGAAATGGCACCAACAACAACAACAGAAGTAGAAAGAACAATTGCAGAGGCATCAGCAAATGCATCAGAAGCAGCTAATAAAGCAGCAGCGGCAGCAGAAATGGCTGCAACTGCAGTGACAGCAGAAGATGCAGAGAACGCTACAGCAGCTGCAGGAAAGGCAGCAGAAGAGGCAACAGTAGCTCTAGCAGCACTACGAGCAGCATTAGCAGCAGCTACAAACCAAACACCTGAAACAGCAATAATGCAACTATCAATTTCGGCAGCAGAAACAGCAGCAGAAATGGCTGCAAAAACAGCAACTAAAGCAAAAGCAGCAGCAGAAGCTGCAACAGCTGCTGCAAATGCAACAAATGAAGAAACAGCAGCTGAAAAGCTAAAAGAAGCAGCCAAAACAGCCAATGAAGCAGCAACAGCAGCAATAGCAGCCGCTGTTGCAGGAAAAACAGCAGCAGCTGCTGCAGTAACGTCCATTTCGGCTTCGGCAGAGACGACAACAGCCGCTCCTGGAAAACCCGCTCCTCTACCATTACCAACAGCCACTGCTTCAGCAATAGCAGCAGCAACATCAGCAGCAGCTGCAGCGTCAGCAGCATCAGCAGCAGCTGCAGCAATAACAGCAGCCACTGCAGGAAAAACATCAACAGCTGCAGAAAATGCTTCAAAAGCTGCACTAGCGGCAGTTACTGCTGCAGAAGCATTGACAGATGGGGAAGTTTCACCAAAAGTGGCAGCAGAAGCGGCAGGAGATGCAGCAGATGCAGCTTTAGCAGCAGCAGCAGCAGCAATAGAAGCAGCAGCAGCAGCACCAGCAGAATCCTCAGCATTGGCACAGAAAGCACTTGAAGCATCATTAAAGGCAGCAGCAGCAGCAGCAGCAGCAGCAACAGCGGCAAGATTAGCAGCAGACACCGAAGAATCAGAAACAACACCTGAGAATGCCATAAGAGCTGCACAACTGGCAGCAGTGGAAGCAGAAAAAGCAGCAACGGCACTTAACGCAGTACTTACGGCACCATCCTTTGGACCAGTACCACAAGAAACAGCAACCGCTATAGAATTAGCAATAGATGCAGCTAAGACAACAGCAGCAATGGCAGCAGAAACCGCAAACAGAACTACAACAGCAGCAGAAAGAGCAGCAGAAGTTCTGGCAGCACCATCTGAAGAGGCAGCAGCTGAATTGGCAGCAGTAGCCACAGAAAAAGCAAAAGAGGCAGTAAATGCAGCAAGAGCAGCAGTTGCTGCCTCAGCAGCAGCAGCAGCAGCTACAGTGCCAGACACACCAGCAACAACAGCAACCGCATCAGCATTACTTTCTGCAGTAGCAGCAGCAACTTCTGTAGCAGGAGCAGCAGCAGGAGCCACTTCAACTGCTGCTGGAGCAACATCATCCCCAGCTGCAGAAATGGCAGTTAAGGCTGCAATGGATGCAGCCACAGCTGCTGCAGGACAACACAATCTGCAATTTTTACAAACTGCAGCAACACGTGCTGCTAATGCCGCCAAAGAAGCAGCTGAAGCAGCCGCAGAAGAAGCAAGAACAGCACCAGCATCAAAAGCAGAAGCCCTGGCACGACTTGCAAATGCATCATTAATAGCAGCAGAGGCTGCTGAAGATGCAGCAAACGCATTGGCAATGTTAGCCTCGGGTAATGCAACAGCAATTGCAGAAGCTGCACGAGCTGCAAAAAACGTGGCTGAAAAATCAAACGATGCAGCACAAATATTGGAAACAGAATTACTATCCGCCAGTGGGCCAGCAGCAGTATCACTAACAGCAGCAAAAGCAGCCGCAGGAATAGCAGAAGCAACAGCTTTGACAGCATCAATAGCAACTAGAACAGGCATAACAGAGGACATTGCTACAGTAATAACAGCAGCAGCAAATTCAGCAGCAATAGCTGCAAAATCAGCAGCGACTGCTGCAGAAGCCGCACTCCCACGTGCAGACATCACTTCATCCCCAGCATCACCGTCATCCACTGGAACAACAACAGCACCACCGCCAGTAGGAGCAACCATGTCCTCCGACCAAACAACGGTTGCACTACCTGCCACAGCGGGACAAAATTCAGCAGCAACGGCAGCAGTGACGACATCCACAGCAGCAGCAGCAGCAGCAACAGCATTGGTGGCCTCATTAGCAGCATCGGCTGGAGCAACAGAATCCGTAGAAGTAGAACAAGCAGTAAGGGCTGCGCTAGTAGCAGGTAGAGCCGCCACATTAGTAGCAGAAGGAAGTGCACGACCAGAAGTGGCAGTACAAGCAGCTGAAGAGGCAGCAGATGCAGCTTACGTGGCACTTGCAGCAATACCAGCACAACCAATAGGATCGTCAGAAATAGTAGATGCAGCAATACTAGCAGCATCTGCGGCAAGAAAATCAGCAGCTGCAGCGTCTACGGCTTTGGAAACTGCAACGCCGGAAGCAATTAAAGCGACTGAAGAAGCTGCAAAAACAGTGTCAGAAGCAGCAGCAGAATCACTAGAAGCCTTATCAGCAGTCACAGCAGAAGAAAGAGCACAATTGCCAATGGCAAGACGTGAAGCAATCGCCGTAGCAGAAATAGTGGCAGACATAGTGGACGCCACAGCAATTACAGCAGGATTAGTAACATCAGCCGCAGCAGTAAACAACAGAGAAATAATGACATTAACAGCACTGGCGGTGGCTAGATCTGCAACAGCAGCAGCGAACGCAGCAAAACCACTGCTAAGGACAGCCACAGATGCAGCAGCGACCCCACCAACACCAGACGTTACTGCAGCAGCAACAGCGGCTGCAGCAACGGGAGCAGCTGAAGCAAAGAAGGCAGCAGCGATAGGTACGACAGCAGCCGCTGCAGCAGCGGCAGCAACAGCCTCAGCAGCAGCAGCAGCCGCTGGACCAGAAGCAGGAGCAGCAGCAGAAAAGGCAGCAAGCGCTTCAAAAGCAGCAGCAATGGCCGCCACTTTACTTGCAAAAGGGGAAATAACAGCGGAGGAGGCAGCGGCTGAAGCAAGGAAGGCAGCTGATGCGGCACGCAAAGCGTCGCTGGCAGCAATACAAGCGGCAACATCAACATCACCGGCATCAGCAGGACTACGAGCAGCACAAATAGCAGCAGCAGCATTAAAAGCAGCAGATGCAGCAAACACCGCAGCAGAGGCGGCAACGAAGGCGGCATCGTCAAATTCAACGCCAGAAATACTTTCCGCGGCTGAAAACGCCGCCGACGAAGTGGCCACGGAATCAGAAGAAGTGGCAGCAGACTTACAGAACTTATTGTTGGACAGCGCCATAAGTGATGCAGAGCGTGCATCAATAGATGATGCGATTGTGGTGGCACAGATGGCGAAAGTAGCGGCAAACGCAGTGCAATCGTCCCTGATGGCAGCATCATTACCACAAGGCACAGCACCCGACCTGGTCATGTCAACAGCAGAAATGGCGGCGGTGACGGCGACAGCTGCATCGACAGCAGCAGGTACAGCGGCAGCGAGGGTTGTCAACGCGGAAACGGCAGCAGCAACAACAGCAGCACCAACAGCAGCAGCAGCAACAACAGCAGCACCAACAGCAGCAGCAGCAGGAGCCGGTGCAACAGGAGCAGGAGCAGGAGCAGGAGCAGGAGCAGGCGCAGGAGCAGGAGCAGGAGCAGGCGCAGGAGCAGGAGCAGGCGCAGGAGCAGGAGCATCAGTAGTCACTTCATCAGCAGCTGTGATCAACAACAAATTCAGTCTCATGTCTGTCACAGTGGCTGTCATAGCTGCTGTCCTTCTATAGGGAGCAACAAAATTCAGCCACATTAGCATGTCAGGATTGATGGACCCATAGTTAACCTGTTGAATACAAAGATGTAGTTACTATTTAAATATATCATTCTAATTATCCTATTTATGATGTGTATGTGCAAATTATGAATCTTCAATAATTTTTCTTTCTTCAAAGTCAGAGCAGGCAAGAAAGCGTTACCTAATCCTCTAACTCATGGGTAAAGTGCTCAAACTCTGAATAATTACTTTAGCTAATCAGTAACAAACATGGCCGATATTTAATCTAAATAATTATATTTATTATTGTATTTCTTGTGTGCATGTTTGAGTTGGATTGCACATCAAGTGAAGGGCAGAAAATTACCTCTAGATTCACTTAAGGTCAAGATATTGTACCTCTGGTGTACTCTGGTGTACCGCGCGCTAAAGATGTCACAATTATGTTCATCAGT
>NW_022280237.1:163097-178097 GCF_004355925.1 Anarrhichthys ocellatus | reverse complement strand
CATATCAGATTGATAGAGAGGTGACGAGCTTCATACCGATCCAGTACTCATACCCCCCCCCCCTCCTCCACCAGGAACAAAGAGTGCCCGACCTGCAGGAAGAAGCTGGTCTCCAGGCGTTCGCTGCGCCGGGACTCGAACTTCGACGCGCTGATCTCCAAGATCTACCCGAGCCGGGACGAGTACGAGGCCCACCAGCGCCGCGTCCTGGAGCGCCTCAACCGGCTGCACAACAAGGAGGCGCTGAGCTCCAGCATCGAGGAGGGGCTCCGGCAGCAGGCTCGCTACAGGTCCGGGGGGGGGCTTTGTTGTATCGTCATGGTTGGAAATATGTGTCCCGGCATGAAAACATTGTGGCCAAACATCGGTCACCTTCAGATCAGTAATAACAACATTTTACCCACAAAGTTAATAAGTGAGATCTGTGGACAAAAAGACGTCTAACGGGGAAAATATTTTCACGGATGAACCAGAACTTTGTGTTAATCTGCAGGAACCACCGGGTGAAGAAGCCGGCCCAGGAGAGCGACAACACCACCTTCAGCGGCGCCGAGGACAACGGCGACGCCCGCTCACACCTGTCTCACGACTCCGCCCCCTCGCACACCCCCCTCCCTCCGGGTCAGACCCCCTCGGAGGCCGGGCCGAGCCGCAAGCGGCCGCGGGCATCGGACGATGGTGTCGGCGGCGTCGTCTCGGGCCCCGAGGCGGACAGCGGAAGCCCCGCCCCCCCGCCGAGGCGCCACAAGGAGAGGCCGGCCTCGGAGATCGAGCTGGTGTTCAGGCCGCACCCGGAGCTGGTCCAGGCCGAGGACTACAGCCAGACCAGGTGAGACCGGATCAGATTCTGTGGTAAAGGGCCAGCTCACCCAAAACATAAACATAAAACTTGGACTTCCTGTCGATGGATTCCACATGGAGGAAGTTACAGAAGTTGTTTATTTACTACAGACACGACCAGGGCTTTGTGTGAAAAATAACAAAATGTCAATGATGTATTTATTTATATCATATGTCATATTTACAAAGATACTACCAATAATCTGCATAAATTAGGAACAATTACTCATGATGCATTGTGTTGTTGGTTTGTGAGAAAATGAGCCAATCAAATTCCTAAGAAGTTGAGTGAGTTTGTGATGATGACGATGATGCATTAGGTCCATTCATACGATGTCGGGTTGTGTTTGAGTCAAACTTAATGAGAATAAGCCTCATTAAATGCAGTTAGTCCTTCAAATACTTCTCATCATTTTATAAATATCGTGCCTTAAAATGATTATTTTTTCTCCCAATCAGTCGATGTTTTTAGCAGCAGAATCAAAAGAATCCACAACGTTCACATCTCCACGTCTCTTGTACCTCTGTGCGTGTCTGTCGTAAAGTTTAATTTTAAAATGAATAACACAATCTCAGCTCAATAGTTGCTGCTTTTAAAAGCTTGAGATGCTTTTGACACCTGAAACCTTCATGATTTGTTAAAAACGATCTTACTACTGAGAACTGTGTTTCCATCGGTCATTAATTTCTTTATATTTGGACTCTGCAGACTCATCACATTGAACAATCGTTCGTAGTCAAACCCTCACTGACGTTCTTCCTCCTCTAGATACGTGAAGACGACCGCCAACGCCACAGTGGACCACCTGTCTAAGTACCTGGCTCTGCGCATCGCTCTGGAGGAAGGACTGACCAACGGGGAGACGGAGGACAGAGGACGGGAGGAGACGAGAGGAGGAGGAGAGGAGACGGGAGGAGGAGGAGGAGAGGGCTCGAGTCTGAGGAACATCAGTGAGAAACAGTACACCATCTACATCATGACGAGAGGAGGACAGTTCTCTGTGAGTGACTAGCAAGCTTTACCTTTAGATGTAAGGGTTCTCCGGAGAACGCAAAGGGTTCTCCGGAGAACGCAAAGGGTTCTCCGGAGAACGCAAAGGGTTCTCCGGAGAACGCAAAGGGTTCTCCGGAGAACGCAGGTTCTTATCTGTGCAGGTTCTTATCTGTGCAGGTTCTGAGGTGTGTTTCTTTCCTCTCAGACGCTGAACGGCTCTCTGACTCTGGAGTTGGTCAACGAGAAGTACTGGAAGGTGAGGAAGCCTCTGGAGCTCTTCTACGCTCCCACCAAGGAGCAGCAGCAGCAGCTGGCACAGAAGTCTCCCCCCACACAGACACAGAGGGAGGGGTGAGGGGGGAGATCCACTCCTTCTGAAGCTGGAAGGTCACGGCTCATTATCAGCGCAGCTTTTTTCCGGCATTAAGATTTGATTACGTTTTTGAAGGATTTACATGGAAGAAGAAAAAGATATATAGAAACCACTGAATAGCAGCTTCTGTGGTTAATAAGGCTTCATGTGACGATAATAATCCGTTATTATAAACCAACACTGGGCGATGGACCTGCAGATTTCAAACAAAGACTTCGTCCTCTTGTTTCAGTTTGAATATGTTATTACCTAAAGAATACTCAACGATTGCAAACGTTTAAAAAGTCTCCACATCTGGAAATCTGAAATTGTTTTAGTGCAGGTGAAAAAAAAAGTCCTGATTCTGAAATACACACTTTACTTTAATCTCTTATCAACACATTTAAACAGAGGACACCAGCTTCAGCCAGGAGGGAACAAGTCCACTTCACTAAAATCATGTTTTGGGTCCAAATGTACAATATTTGACATTTCGTCATAATTATAGAATATTAAGTTGCAATTTGTAGGTGACAATATGGAAGTTCTGGACTCGCTCTGCTGGTTTAATCGCTTTAAGACTTTAGTCTCTTTCTGCAGTAAGATCAAAGACAAAAAAAAAAAAAAAAGTTCAGTAACTTCAATCTGTTTATGAAATCTTTTGCATAATTTCATTTCTAAGAAGGTGACTGAAGCTCTTTGCTGCTCATGGTTCACCGTTTCCTGTCTAAACCTTTAATGTTTAACGAGGTTACACAACGTTCAGTCATTCCCGATTCTTTTTAAACTGCCTATCCCAGCATGCACTGGGGTAGGACTGCATATTTTAGGAGCAATATTTTAGATGGTTTAAAGTTGGTTTTATTCCTGAGTTTTAAAGAAGTGTCGGCTCTGTTACACGTTAGCGCTGTAGCAGCCGCTCTGCATGAGTTCCTTTAACTGTCCACAGGGTTTCCTCCCAATAAGCCATAAGTCTCATTTCCGTGTATACGCACTTTATTTCCTGCAGCCATATAAGTTCTTAGCTTACCTCAGTCTCTATGAAATATTTGTATATTAAGAACAATATTTCCCTTTTCTTCTGTTGTATAATTAAACTCGTCAGCCATGCAGCACAATAAAACTATAAAACACAGTTTGGTTGGAAATACTTTCCATTGATCTGCTCTTCTGGTTTATTCTTCCTACACATTAGTTATTGTTTTCATCTTAAAAACAAGTGAATCAGCACAAACACATTTTGAACGGTGGCATTTTATTGAAAACAAAAAGTGAAGCAGAGTTTACTTCTTCTTGGACACGCCGACGGTGCGACCACGACGCCCGGTGGTCTTGGTGTGCTGACCGCGCACACGCAGACTGGAAGGAGAGAAGAAGAAGACGGTTAATACAAGAATAATTCAGCTGAACATCATCTAACAGATAATCAGATGCTACTTTCACTCATGTTGACCAACTGAACTTTAAGACTCCTGAATAATGGAGCTGATTATATTTACTTATAAAAACGCTTTGGTCGCCGTACCTCCATGTTTAGCGGTCGGTAGCATCTTAAATAGGACAGTAAATCTAACATGGGACAGTTTAATGAGGACGAGATGCACAGACTCCACTTTAGACTGAATAACCGGCGGTCTTACCCCCAGAAGTGCCGGAGACCCCGGTGAGCCCTGATTTTCTTCAGCCTCTCCAGATCTTCTCTCAGCTTGTTGTCCAGACCGTTAGCGAGGACCTGAAAACAGCCGAGAGACGCTTTTGTCATTTCACACGTGAAGAAAGCAGCGGAACCCCATTCATGTTCCGTTATTCATCTGCTTCAACACATGCAACAGGAAACAAATCCTCTAAATCCACAGAACACGTTCAGACGCACGAGGAAAAACAAAGTCATCCGACTGATAAATGTCTTTAAAGTTATTATTCAGTCACATCTGTACACGTAAAGACTAACATCTGCTCATATAACTCAACTTTCTATGTTTAATGTAACGTTATCCTAAAGACTTGATGGAGAAGGTTTTACATTAGCAAGACGGTGGTTTTGGGTCGACATGTGCTTCAGTGGCGGTCACCTACCTGGCTGTATTTGCCGTCCTTGACGTCCTTCTGCCTGTTGAGGAACCAGTCGGGGATTTTGTACTGGCGAGGGTTCTGCATGATGGTCACCACACGTTCAACCTGAAACACGTGCGCAGACTTTAAAACACACGACACACTGCAGCGTCTACATGGTCTGGAGGCTTTAAACGAGATGTGGGACCCCTCTACAGACCCCAGACCTCCTCACCTCATCATCAGACAGCTCTCCGGCCCGCTTGTTGAGGTCGATGTCGGCCTTCCTCAGGACGACGTGAGCGTAACGTCTGCCAACACCCTGACACGAGACAGACGTCAACAGTTATTATACAACAAGATGAATGTCTCAAAGAAACTCTCAGATGAAGAACCACCCATCAGGTCCAGTCTCAGACGGACAAACACAACGTTACTATAAAGAATGAGTGCACGTTAACCTTTGCACACGGCACCGCTCCACAGGAAACCTCACTCACCTTGATGGCAGTGATGGCGAAGGCGATCTTCCTCCTGCCATCGATGTTCGTGTTGAGAACACGGAGAATGTGCTGGAACTTCTCAGGAATGACCAGAGACTGACAACACAGAACAAAAAACACTTCAGCTGGGGGTGAAAAACATCTGCATTTATAATAGATGTTGAAAAAAAGATGCCCATCTGGATCCTCTGGGAAAGTCTAAATCTAGAAGCATCAAAAGCTGCTGAAAACCAAAGCTTGACAAGAGATTTAGAGCTTAACTTAGTAACATCATTACAGGGAAACATGCTACTACTGGTGTTGCTAGTGTAACACCAGAGTTCAGCCTAAATGAGTGCTCACACGTGATATTTACTCTTCAACACGTGTCTTACAAAAGGTGTTGGGTCTTAGTAGTTAAAGTGGGTCAAATACTTTAAAGTATAGAATCTGTGCACCTGCAGCTAACATTGTTGGCTCCAGTTAGCACAGCTACTGGAGCTGTTGCTAAGCTAACTCAACAAACTTTAAAACGACTCAGACAAACTTCACAAAACCGAAACTCGGGGCTGCTCAGCATTTCAACTGACCCGGCTACACGTGCGTCTTCATCGGCGTAACGTGGACTTTTCGTCCACCCAGCCTGGTGCTATGAGCTCAACATGCTAACACTTTGCTATTGGAAAGTATGAAGCTAGTTAGCTGTAGACCGTCCATACACCTCAGCTCAGCACTGACAGTAAACGGCGTTAATATGCTTCATTTCGGACTAATATCCCAACAATTCAACATCTCTCTGCTTGCACAAACTGTACAGAATTTATTTAAGGTTAAACGATAATAAAAAAGACAGATCAGCGGTAGATGATTAAAGATTTCAAACCTATATCGAGGTGACAGAAAATGTACTCACCATCTTGGAAGTAGGTTCCGAGCGAAGAGGAAGCCGCTAAGTTCTCGCGAGAGTTTGAATGTTATGGTTAAGCGGAAGTCAGTCCATCACTTTTAATCTGTCCGACGAGAATTTATTTTAACACCGGTTAAATTAAACAAGCAATTATAATTGCAACGTCAACGTAATCACACAAAAAAAAATATGAACTATTTTGCGTTTATTTGTCTCACTTACTTTAAAGTCACATTAATATCTTGTTCTTAAACTCAACGACGCTTCTTCGTTCTCGGTGACAACGAGGCGGAACCTCTCTTTCTTTTCTTTATAACGTCAGTGTAAATTGGCCGTAATGGCGGAGGTAGCTGCTGTAGCCGTCGGAGCTGTTCTCGATGTAAACACAGCTGGAAACACGACGGACATGATGGCGTATTTACACGACGAGGTGACGTCTGAGTACTTGTGTTTAAATCTTTAATTGTAGTGAAAGAATATTAAAATATTCAACTGTTCATGCGCTCCTTTCATTCCTGTATATCCTGTTAGCATTCAACAACAAGAGGCTGACTATCAATGAACTGTAACTTTACATGAAAATAACAATAATAATTTGCAGTAAATAAAGTCTTTCAAAATTATATATCCATTTAGCTGGAAGCTAATATAACTGTTAGCATCCTGTCAAAACACTGAGCAGCTCAGTGACTTCCTGAATGTAACACAGTTCAACGTCACTGGTGTTTATTATAATAATAATAATAACTTTATTTATATATAGACAAAAGCAGCAAAATCAAAGCAATAATAACAGAAAGATCAGTGAGACAGTTGATAAAAATAAAATAATTTAGTAGTGATTTAAAAGAGATTATCTCCTCAGGCAGGTCGTTATAATACCCTAATATAGTAATAAATAATAATATAAACATTTATCGTCGATACGATAAAAATACACTAAGAAATAAATTCAATGTAAAATCAACAAATAAATATAAAACAGAAAAGTGACGACGTCACATAAAAGCCAGTTTGTCCAAATGTGTTTTTGACACACACACACACACACACACACACACCTGAGGATCATGAGGGGTCAACATTTCCTCTATATATGTTGGGGCCAAACCCAGACGTGCTTTAAAAGTGACCAGTAAAATGTTAAAGTCACTTCTAAGACGTACGGGCAGCCAGTGGAGAGAAGATGTTGAAACCAGTTTAATCGATTAGTCGACTGACAGCTAATTTGTTTTGTTTTATTTTCATTATTTTATTACTGAACATGAACATGTGATGGACATTTGATTCAGTCAATCATGACAGCTGCTACTCAGAAATATTGAACGTGGAATCTTTCAATGGGAAGTTAAAATGTTTATTGTGGGATATTTATTTAAATATATATGTGTGTTTAACAGGCTGTATTTAAAATGTTACATGCAGATAGAATCACACTTATTACCACATCATAAGAAAACATCATCTTAAACTCTTCTCATAGAAATGAAAAGGAAAAAACAACAATTTAGTCGAGTTGAACTTAAATTAAATGAGTCAATTTATTGAACATTTTATTAGACGTTAAACATTAAACATTCCCTCTGACTCGCCTCCAAAGAATGAACTTCAGAAAGTCGATTTCCTCTCATCAGTCAGGTTTTCATGTGTTTTAAAAGCTATTTATATTGAAATTATTCCTGAGCTTCACTCCCCTATTTGAAACCCTTTACTTCCTTTACTCGTATGTGTTAAAGTTAAAGACGTATTATTATTATTATTATTATTATTAATGTCTGTTCTTCTTCTTTCTAGAACACTGATGGAGAAACGACAAACCTGAACCTCGGAGAACTGGACCTCACGACGGATGAGTTCATCTTGGATGAAGTGGACAGTAAGTTCACAAAACAACAGTTTGTTAAAATATGTTTCAAATGGCATCAGGAGCTCTAAAAGGAGATTATCAGATTATCTGTGAGGATCTACACTTTCTATACTCTTGTTTTTAATGTTGTTGTATTTTACTTTTTCTATTTGAGTTATTATTTACTTTCCTTGATTGCTGTTGTGTTCTATTTTGCACTGATGTCAGTATTATTTCTTGACACTATATCTATTTTCATTCTATTGTTCTGTTGTAATCTTAATGAAACTCCTCAGGACTAATCAAGTTCCATCTCATCTCATCTTATACGGTGACTGTTTTATCACATGTGACAGAGAGTCGTTTTATTGAAGTTACCGACCACGTGTTGTGCAGAGTTTGTGTTTGATTCGTTGTGAACGTTGTTCCTCTGCGTCTCCTGCAGTTCACATCCAGGCCAACCTGGAGGACGACCTCGTGAAGGAGGCGCTCAAAACGGTGAGAGAATATCCTGACTCGTCACGTTTGACCAGCAGCATTTAACAAAGTAATAGTGTTGTGACGATGACGCTGGTCTCCTCTCTGTGTTCAGGGCGTAGACCTGAGGCAGTACTCTAAACAGGTGGAGTCAGAGCTGCAGAGGATCGAACAGGCCTCCATCAAAGACTGTATCCTTCAGTCTGAACGTCTCCATGATGGACATTAGTCTCCTTACAGACACATATTCTACTGTTCCATCTTAACGTAGGCTTCAAAGAAAGGAATATTATATAATATATACTACTATACTATAATATTTCTATCATGGACAAAAGAAAAGACGGGCGTTCAGCCCCGAAGCGTCTGAGGCTCTGATGGAGTTGCTGGAGGAGAAGAAAGCTCAATGTCTTCATGAAGTTTAAAGCCTCTAATCGATATATTTCAGTCTTCAGGGATATTGATTTGAGTCTCAAAAACCATGCTGTTTCTGCATCTACTTTAAACATGTTAAGAGTATTTAAGGAGGAGAAAGTTTTATTTTCCTGACCGTTCACCCGTCAGACATCAAGGAGAGTCAGAACATCGCTCTGCTGCACAACCAGATCACCGCCTGTGACTCCATACTGGAGGTAAGACCAGACCACCTTGTGGGCTACACTGTGATTGACAGGTCTCTACCCGAGATCAGGGCGTTTAGGCCCCTCCCCCACCTTGTTGGGAACATCGTGTGGATGGATGAAAGCTTCATGTGTTAAAGCTGCATTCTCTCTAGTGTCCACCAGGGGGCGACAACTCTGGTTGTATAGAAGTCTATGAGAAAATGACTCTACTTCTCTCTTGATTTATTACCTCAGTAAACATTGTAAACATGAGTTTATGGTCTCAATCTCTAGTTTCAAGTCTTCTTCAATACAGCATGATGTTCATTTAGTACATTATGGTCCATTTAGAGTCCAACAGACCATAAAGCAGGGGATGCTTTAGGGCGGGGCTACACGGTGATTGACAGGTCTCTGCCAGAGATGTATATGGCGTCTCTACGTCACTCCTCCTCAGTCCAGATATGGTCACTTCCTGTTCACTGGTTGCAGCAAACCAAGATGGCGACGGCCAAAACGCTGAACTCGAGGGTTTAAAACATCCACAAACCAACGAGTGATGTCACAACGAATACATCCACTTCTTATAAACAGTCTGTGAGGGAAATATAAAGGAAACTGACTCTCATGTGGAGTATCTCCTTTGCAACCTAATTATTTCATTCAAATTTGTCTGGATGGTAAATAACACATTTTTATTTCGCTCTAACGAGACTTTATTTTACACTCAAAACCAACAATTTACAGAAGCAGCAAACAAAGAGCTGATTTATGTTATTTAGAGTAAAACAAAATGTTTAAATTCTCTTGTCTTGTCAGCGTATGGAGGGCATGCTGAGCGGCTTCCAGAGCGACCTGTCCTCCATCAGCAGTGAGATCCAGACGCTGCAGCAGCAGTCGGTCAGCATGAACGTGCGTCTGAAGAACAGGCAGGCGGTACGCAGCCACCTCAGCCAGCTGGTGGACGAGCTGGTGGTGCCCGGGGCCATGATCTCGTGAGTGGGTCGGCTCCGCTCCGCCGTAGACAACCGTCAAATGTCTCTTTTGTTTTTTTGTGGCGTCTGACGTTGTCCTCCGTGTCCACGCAGCACCATCCTGGACAGTCCCGTGACGGAGCAGGAGTTCCTGGAGCAGCTTCACGAGCTCAACAACAAGATCAACTTCGCCAAAGAGCTGAGCTTCAGAGAGACGCTGGCCTGCACGGACATCCAGGACATCGTGGACCGCCTCAAGCTCAAGGTTTACAGAATACCTGAGGGCTCATCCTTTGGTTTATGAAACAGTAGACATCCTCCCGCCCAAAGCCCCAAAATATTCACTTTACTACGACGTCAGACCAAGAAAAGCAGCAAATCCTCACAGCTGAGAACTCTCACGCTGTTCGTATTTTTGCTTGAAGAAATTATCGATTATCAAAATAGTTCAGATAAACTTTCTGTCGACCTATTAATCAACTAATTGTTGCAACTCTGCAGAAAACAGACGTCAGTTGAAAAGACATAAGTCACGAAAAACACGTGAAAATTTAATATTCTAAATATGTTGTGCGGCACAAACATTCTGCAGTTCTTTTGTTTTTCTATTTTCTTCTTCGTCCTTTTTAATAAATTATCTTTCTCGCTGACGTGACACTTTATATATTATTATGATTTATTCCTTCCTCTCTTCAGGCCGTGTCAAAGATCCGAGAGTTCATTCTTCAGAAAATTTACTCGTTCAGGAAGCCGATGACGAACTACCAGATCCCCCAGAACACTCTGCTGAAGTACAGGTCAGCTCTCCATGTTTTTATTAATAAATGTATAAATGAGTCTCTGAGTAACAATAAAATCTACAGATGTAAACAAACAAAGTAGTAAAATAAATGTTTTATTTCCACTAGTGTGAAAGAAGACGAGTTATAGAAGAAGAATAGACTTTAAGTGAGGTCGTCTGAGTGAGTTATAATCAGTGTACTAATTAATTATTATTCATTTCAATGCTTTATTGAATGTTTTTTATCGTGTAGAAAAACACAAAAGTGACGAAAGTCCAGGAATGTTTTCGTGAAACATTTAAATAATTTATTCACAGTTTAAGCTGCCGTTGAGTCTCACAGACACACTCATGTTTCATTAGTTCAGTTCATCAACGGTACAGAGCACTCCGTTGAGCCTTCTGCTCTCTGACCGCCGTAGATTCTTCTATCAGTTCCTTCTGGCCAACGAGAGGACGGTGGCGAAGGAGATCAGAGACGAGTACGTGGACACCATGAGCAAGATCTACTACAGCTACTTCAAGTCGTACAGCGGCCGGCTGCTCAAAGTGCAGGTCGGTGCAGTTTCATCCATCGAGCAGCAGCTTCTAACGTCCTTTAATTCCTTCAAGAAGCCTTCACGAGTTAAATGTTTCACTTGTTTCTCTAACGAGACGTTTCTCCGTCCTTCAGTACGAGGAGGTGGCAGACAAAGACGACCTGATGGGAGTAGAAGACACCGCCAAGAAAGGTATCCTTCAGCCTGGATCCAGGCTGGCTCCAAATCAAGCGGAGAATGTTGCGGGAGCGGAGAGTCCTGATTAGAGTATTAATAAGTTTATAATGTGGATCAGGCAGGAAGGGGCGTGTCCATTTAAAAAGGCCCAAACACACATCTAGTATGAAGCAGCCTCAGTGTCAGCTTGTGGAGCGCTAACAGGAAGTATTTTATACTTTAATACTTACTGTGCCTCCATCAGTGTGTGGATCACCTCACAGTGTCAGTGGAGCTCCTTGACTTCCTGCTGCAGGTTTCTTCTCCAAACCGTCTCTGAAGAGCAGGAACACCATCTTCACCGTGGGCCAGAGGGGGGCCATCCTGAGTCCTGCTGATCTGGAGGGGCCCATCCTGGTCCCCCATACGGCCCAGAGAGGAGATAGCCGGGTGAGGCGCCACGAACACAAACATTAGTTTTAATCATGAGGTTCAGTCCAAGTGCTCATCGCTGGCTGGATAACTTCTTGTTCTTTAAATATAATAATTATCCATCGTGATTTGTAGTGTAGTCTGAGTATATACCGACACAAACGTGTAGCTCCTCTCCTAAACATGTACTGAAGTGTTAATCATCTCTGACCTCTTGTGGCGTCTTGTAGGAACTCAGAATGAGTTCCTTTTGTGATTGAGACTAATCACTAGCGGTGTTTCTGTCCTCCAGTACCCCTACGAGACGCTGTTCCGCAGCCAGCACTACGCGCTGCTGGACAACGGCTGCAGGGAGTTCCTCTTCCTCTCCGACTTCTTCATGGTGACGGGAAACTCCGCCCTCGACCTCTTCAACAGCATCATGGGAAAAACTCTCAGCATGTTCCTGGTACTCTCGGAGCCTGTTGTTCAAGCTTTAGGTTCATGAATGGTTTCCATTCTGAGGCGTCATGTTGTCTGTCTGTGCTCCGTCCCCGCAGAAGAGTATGTCCACCTACGTGTCCGACTGCTACGACAGCATCGCCGTCTTCCTCTGCATCCACATCATCCTCCGGTTCAGAGCCATCACTGCCAAGAGGACCATCCCGGCCCTCGACAAGTCAGTGTCCCAGTAGAGACCAGCTCGTGGTTCAAGGGTCCAAAAGAAGACCAGTTCAACTTTTATTCTGTCAGTTATTTGTGTTTTTATGTGGCGATTGTGAGAAATTTAAAACCACCATCTTGGCCAGCACCTGAAAAAAGATTCAAACTCTCAATGGAATTATCCTGTCTACATATAGGAAATTAATAAATAAGTTAGCTAAAATGAATGTTAAATGAATACATTTTAAAGAGCTGCATTGAGACGGTGATGAAGGTGTGAGTGAGTCTTCCTCACCTGTGTGCTCAGGTACTGGGAGGCGGTGCTGGAGCTGCTGTTGCCGAGGTTTGAGCTGATCCTGGAGATGAACATCCACAGCATCCGAAACACAGACCCTCAGAGACTGGGAGTACTGGACACCAGACCCCACTACGTAGGTCTACACACGCACACACACACACACACACACACACACACACACACAGCAGTGTGTTTCAGTGCGTTTGTTGATTTATTTTTAAGATCACACGTCGCTACGCAGAGTTCTCGTCGGCCATCGTCAGCATCAACCAGACGTTTCCCAACGAGAGGACCAACACTCTGCTGGGACAGCTGCTGGTAACACACACACACACACACACACACACACACACACAGACACACACACACACACACACAGACACGGTATGTTCTGTATGTTCTGGGACACAAAAAAACAACACAACCAGTCAAGTGATCAAAGTATATACGTAGCAGATGAAGTAACTCACACGGCAGTAAACTGGAAAAATATGTAAATATCCATTTATTCTGTCATTAAAGGGAAAGTTTGGATTCGCCAAATTGACACAAAAACACACTCTCACACACACACACACACACACACACACACACACACACACACACACAGAAGGAGGCCGCAGTAGACCAGCTACTGTATGTGTCCTGAGAGGTTAGATCACTGTTTTATGAAGGGAGTCTGGTGTCTCTGTAGAGAGGATAGATAACAGCCTCAGTTCCACGTCAGAAAGGTAAAGAGGTGTAAATATTCTAAATGTAGTGTACACTCCAGCGATTCCTTTAGGACGCAGCGATGATTTCCGCTTCTCTAGCCGTTCTTTATATTACTAAAAACATGAGTCTTTCATGTTTTTCATCAAAGTTGTTACTTACAGTTACACACCTCTACTCTTTAAATACACTCATGTCACTTTAATAACACACTTGTCTTAATGTACTCTTTATTTATCATATTTTATTGTATGTATTTATATCTTTTCCTATTTTTCTTTGACTAGTTTATTGTGAATAAAGCGTTTGTGATTCTCTGTTTGTCTCCAGGTGGAGGTGGAGAACTTCGTGCTGAAGATGGCGGCAGAGTTTCCCTCCAGAAGAGACCAGCTCATCTTCCTCATGAACAACTACGACATGATGCTCAGCGTCCTCATGGTGAGCGGCTGCTGCTCGTAGAGCCGCTCTGTCATTACCATGATGTTTATCATCTCTCTCGTCCGGAGACGTAGATTGTCTCTCTCGTCCGGAGACGTAGATTGTCTCTCTCGTCCGGAGACGTAGATTGTCTCTCTCGTCCGGAGACGTAGATGTACGTCTCTCTCGTCCGGAGACGTAGATGTACGTCTCTCTCGTCCGGAGACGTAGATCTCGTCTCTCTCGTCCGGAGACGTAGATCTCGTCTCTCTCGTCTGGAGACGTAGATCTCGTCTCTCTCGTCTGGAGACGTAGATCTCGTCTCTCTCGTCTGGAGACGTAGATCTCGTCTCTCTCGTTGGCCTGACATTGATCACACAATGCTTGTTGTTCCCTTTTTGTCCAGGAGAGGGCAGCAGACGACAGTAAAGAGGTGGAAGGTTTCCAACAGCTGCTGCTGGCCAGGACGCAGGTAAACTTCACTGAGGCATTCTGGGAAATCTAAAGCCCTGTTTCACTCCCTTCATTTTCCTGCGTCCTCTTTGTGCTCAAAGCTTTTATTTTGACACACTTGCAGGTAAATTAGAATCTTCTAGACTCTAGAAACAGACCGAGCTATATTTTAAGTTGCATAACAGAGGAACAGGATTGCGTAACATTTTTCCCTCTCTGTCAAAACAATAACAACAGTTGTAGTTTGGCGATGTGGTGCAGCAGCGTGGCATCATGGGAGTTGTTGTCTTCGTTGCAGTCGTTAGGATTCATTCAGTGTTCAGGAGGTTTTTACCACAGATGTGATTATAACACTGAATAAAAGAGTATTCAGTGCCTTTATCTTTAAAACTTTACTTTTATTTAAATATGAAAAGATACATAAATATATATGAATACATATTCAGCCTGAGTAACTGAAAGTTAACTTGTGTTTTCTTGTAATTCTGAAGTAAATTGGATTAAAGTCTGAAATCTTGTCTGGCATCGATGTTTTCGCATTTAAATAAAACTGAATGACGCTCACTGATGTTGTGATGTTTAACCCTCTTCCTCCTCCTCTTCGTCCTCTTCTTCCTCCTCGTTCACCTCCTCCTCCTCCTCCAGGAGTTCATCGAGGAGATTCTGTCCCCCCCCTTCGGAGGGATGATCTCATTCGTGAAGGAGGCCGAGGCTTTGATGGAGAAAGGTCAGCTGGACCGACTAAAGAACGACGAAGGTGAGAAGACGACCTAAAGAACCAGTATTCTTCTTATTGTGAAAGGAACATTAGAGACAGGAAGTCCTCTTTGAAACACAGACATGCTGACTCAGCGTGAGCAGGATTCTTTCACTTCATGCTTCAGTTTTATTTTACGGACTAAAGAACGTCCTTCATTCACCTCTGTTTCATTTCTCAATCAGCTTCACATCCTTTTATGTGGCTTCTCACTTAACTCGGGGTTTCCTCTCTCTCTCTCTGTGTGTGTGTGTGTGTGTGTGTGTGTGTGTGTGTGTGTGTGTGTGT